>NW_021187519.1:0-1782 GCF_002162155.2 Triticum dicoccoides
AGGTGGGCCTGGCCCTATTCGGTGTTTGCGCATACTTAACACGCTTAATGAGATCTTGGTATTTGATCTGAGTCTGGCTATTGGCCTATACGCACTAACCAACTACGCGGGAAAGTTATGGGCACTCGACATCGTGGTATCATCCAAAGCCTTCGTGACGTCAGCAACTGAGCGGCACGCGCCGGATTGGAACGTAAGCCTGCTCTTGTATTAAGGGGGCTAGTTCTGCTCCCGGCCACGTACGCAACGTGCAGGCGTGCTAAGGGCAATGGGCCCAGACCCCTGTGCGCTTAGGTTTAGACCGGCGTGCTGACCTCTTTGTTGTGCCTAGGTGGGGCTGCGACGTGTTGATCTTCCGAGGCCTGGCATGACCCATGAAAGTGTGTTCGGCCAAATGGGATCAAGCGTGTTGGGCTATGTGGTGCACCCCTGCAGGGAAGTTAATCTATTCGAATAGCCGTGATCTTTGGTAACAAGACGACTTGGAGTTGTACCTTGACCTTATGACAACTAGAACCGGATACTAAATAAAACACACCCTTCCAAGTGCCAGATACAACCCGGTGATCGCTCTCTAACAGGGCGACAAGGAGAGGATCGTCGGGTAGGATTATGCTATGCGATGCTACTTGGAGGACTTCAGTCTACTCTCTCCTTCATGCTGCAAGACGGAGGCTGCCAGAAGCGTAGTCTTCGACGGGATTAGTTATCCCCCTCTTATTCTGGCATTCTGCAGTTCAGTCCACTGATATGGCCCTTTACACATATAACCATGCATATGTAGTGTAGTTCCTTGCTTGCGAGTACTTTGGATGAGTACTCACGGTTGCTTTCTCCCCCCTTTTCCCCCTTTCCTTTCTTTCGGGTTGTCGCAACCAGATGCTGGAGTCCAGGAGCCAGACGCCACAGTCGACGACGACTCCTACTACACCGAAGGTGCCTACTACTACATGCAGCCCGCTGACGACGACCAGGAGTAGTTAGGAGGATCCCAGGCAGGAGGCCTGCGCCTCTTTCGATCTGTATCCCAGTTTGTGCTAGCCTTCTTAAGGCAAACTTGTTTAACTTATGTTTGTACTCAGATATTGTTGCTTCCGCTAACTCGTCTATGATCGAGCACTTGTATTCGAGCCCTCGAGGCCCCTGGCTTGTATTATGATGCTTGCATGACTTATTTATATTTTAGAGTTGTGTTGTGATATCTTCCCGTGAGTCCCTGATCTTGATGCGACGGGGGCGTCACACGTAGGTAGATGCGACGGGGGCCCCACAAGTCGAGGCAGGCGTGGCCCCGTAGGCCAGCGGAGGAGGTGGCGCCGCATAGGGTTGCTGCAACGGTGCATGGTAGGGTTGCTGTGGCGGCGCCGTGTAGGTCTGCTGCGGTGGCACCACCGCGTAGTGTTGTGGAGGCGGCGGACCGTAGGGGGCCGGCGGCCAGGAAGATGACGGCGGCGGCATCGCACCGTAGGTCGATCCAGAAGCGCCGTAGCTCGGCACAGGAGGAGCGCCATAGGGCGGTGGTGCACCGATCTCGGTCGAGGAAGACGGGCCACCGGAGGAGACCGGTGGAGGCAGATCGCCCTGGGTGCCCGATCCGATCAGGGAGCTTGGAGGGACTCCATCAGGAGACTGGGCTTGCCACCAGCCCGCGAGGGGCCGAGAGGAGAGGAAGGGCGACGTGGGATCAAGGGCCGACGCGGCAGCGGGGGCAGCGAAAAACATTGTAATCTAAACTGATACTATGTAAAACATATGGTTAGGAAACTGCACGACACCCTAAAC
>NW_021187520.1:0-1482 GCF_002162155.2 Triticum dicoccoides
GGCCATTGCCGATGCAAAGAGAAACTGCGCAAGTGATTTGGAGAAGAAGAAGTTGCAGCGCATGTTAGAGGATCACAAAAAATTGTTGTACCCGAATTGCATAGGTGACAAGAAAAAGCTGGGCACCACACTGGAATTGCTGCAATGGAAGGCAGAGAATGGTGTATCTGACAAGGGATTTGGAAAGTTGCTGGTAATGACAAAGGATATGCTTCCAAAGGACAACGAATTGCCCAAGAGTACGTACGAAGCAAAGAAGGCTGTCTGCCCTCTAGGGTTAGAGGTGCAGAAGATACATGCATGCCCTAATGATTGCATCCTCTACCGCGGTGAGTACGAGGATTTGAACGCTTGCCCGGTATGTGGTGCATTGCGCTTGAATCAGTTGTTTGACCGGTTTGACAAGATTTAACCAAAATTCAAAAAAACATAAATTAGAGCATATCTTTTTTTCCTTTTACAATTTTGTGATTTCAAAAATTGTCCTAAACCCTAAACCCGGGACTTAAAACGTCGGAAACTCTATGCTAAACAGTAAAAACTAAGGGCTTAAACCATAAAACCTAACCCTAAACTCTGAAATCTAAACCCTAGCACTAAACGCTAAAAACGTCTAAAAACGTCCAAAAACTCTATTTTCCCTTTGGAATTTTGTGATTTTAAAAAATTGTCGAAACGGAAAACTTGTTGCATTTAAGTGTTGTATGAACTTTATGTATGAATTTGTATTAATTTGGTCTATTCGGTGTTGTGTAATGAAGATGAGCCGGCAATGGATGTAAGATGACCGATGCTCTCCCCAGTTCGTTGAGGGCGTGCATACTTTTCTGCTTGCGGCTGAGGCAAACAAGCGGGCGGATGGTTTTATGCCTTGTCCATGTGCTGGCTGTAAGAGTGGTCGCAATTACTCTACGTCGAGAACCATTCACGTCCACCTGTTTGAGTCCGGTTTCATGCCCCACTATAATGTTTGGACCAAGCACGGAGAAAGAGGGGTTATGATGGAAGACAATGAAGAAGAAGAGGACGATGACAACTATCCTGGCCATGGGTTCCCTGAATACGATGATACAACAATGGGGGAAGAAGCTGAGCCGGTAATGCGGGAAGAATCTGAAGAAGAGGCATCAGATGAGCCCGTTGATGATCTAGGTCAGGCCATTGCCGATGCAAAGAGAAACTGCGCAAGTGATTTGGAGAAGAAGAAGTTGCAGCGCATGTTAGAGGATCACAAAAAATTGTTGTACCCGAATTGCATAGGTGACAAGAAAAAGCTGGGCACCACACTGGAATTGCTGCAATGGAAGGCAGAGAATGGTGTATCTGACAAGGGATTTGGAAAGTTGCTGGTAATGACAAAGGATATGCTTCCAAAGGACAACGAATTGCCCAAGAGTACGTACGAAGCAAAGAAGGCTGTCTGCCCTCTAGGGTTAGAGGTGCAGAAGATACATGCATGCCCTAATGATTGCATCCTCTACC
>NW_021187521.1:0-893 GCF_002162155.2 Triticum dicoccoides
CCCACAGCCCCTGCTGCTATACATACTGGACCAATTACTAGAGCTCGTGCACGCCAACTAAATTACCAGGTACTTTCGTTTCTTGGTAATGATTCTAATGTTCATGAGAATATGATGCTGCCTAAATTGGATACATTTGTTTTGCTTACAAATGAAGGGCCTAGCTTGGAGAAGGATGAACATTGGAGCAAGAACAAGCATGGAGATGATGGCATGCGCAAGGGGAACAAGAACGGAGTTACAAGTGATGATTTCAGGACTTTGAAGCCACCATAATGGGTGCATGAAGCCTTGGACGAAATATACAAGATGCCACTTCATAAATTTCGTCCTGAGGCTATTTTAGGTGCTACGTCACCTTATTATTGGGCCAGGCCCATGTAATTTCGAAATACATAAGTATAGGCTATTTTTAGAGTCCGTATGTGTGGGGAAACAAGAGATAGGGTTGATTTCGGACCCCTCCACCAAGGCCACGAAATTCCCCCCTCTTCCTCCATATATACAGCCCTTAGGGCATCGTTTAGACTTTGGGTTTTGTTTAGATTAAAAGTTCGCCATAGCTGCAACTTCGCGTACTTCGTTTGTGTTCAACGACCAGACAAAGGCGTCACAGAACCCCACCTTGATCAATAAAGCTTTCATCTTATATTCGCAATATCCAGATTGCAATCTTAGTTTCTTGCTTGTTCTTCGTTTGCTCGCAGGAAACAGACCCTCGTGGTCAGGTTGATCGTGCTCCGGCGTGGTCAATAACCTCTCGGAGTTGGTTTAGCGATTGCTAAGGCGCGACGTCCTCGCACGTTCGTAGTCGGATCGTCAAAGTCGACTTCCACCAAAGCGAAATCCACCATCTCATCGAAAGACGGGACACCTTTGCCTCTATCACCCTC
>NW_021187522.1:0-1816 GCF_002162155.2 Triticum dicoccoides
AGGTGGGCCTGGCCCTATTCGGTGTTTGCGCATACTTAACACGCTTAATGAGATCTTGGTATTTGATCTGAGTCTGGCTATTGGCCTATACGCACTAACCAACTACGCGGGAAAGTTATGGGCACTCGACATCGTGGTATCATCCAAAGCCTTCGTGACGTCAGCAACTGAGCGGCACGCGCCGGATTGGAACGTAAGCCTGCTCTTGTATTAAGGGGGCTAGTTCTGCTCCCGGCCACGTACGCAACGTGCAGGCGTGCTAAGGGCAATGGGCCCAGACCCCTGTGCGCTTAGGTTTAGACCGGCGTGCTGACCTCTTTGTTGTGCCTAGGTGGGGCTGCGACGTGTTGATCTTCCGAGGCCTGGCATGACCCATGAAAGTGTGTTCGGCCAAATGGGATCAAGCGTGTTGGGCTATGTGGTGCACCCCTGCAGGGAAGTTAATCTATTCGAATAGCCGTGATCTTTGGTAACAAGACGACTTGGAGTTGTACCTTGACCTTATGACAACTAGAACCGGATACTAAATAAAACACACCCTTCCAAGTGCCAGATACAACCCGGTGATCGCTCTCTAACAGGGCGACAAGGAGAGGATCGTCGGGTAGGATTATGCTATGCGATGCTACTTGGAGGACTTCAGTCTACTCTCTCCTTCATGCTGCAAGACGGAGGCTGCCAGAAGCGTAGTCTTCGACGGGATTAGTTATCCCCCTCTTATTCTGGCATTCTGCAGTTCAGTCCACTGATATGGCCCTTTACACATATAACCATGCATATGTA
This sequence comes from Triticum dicoccoides, assembly GCF_002162155.2. NCBI lineage: Eukaryota > Viridiplantae > Streptophyta > Magnoliopsida > Poales > Poaceae > Triticum > Triticum dicoccoides. Next base: position 784 of record NW_021187522.1, read on the forward strand.
GTGTAGTTCCTTGCTTGCGAGTACTTTGGATGAGTACTCACGGTTGCTTTCTCCCCCCTTTTCCCCCTTTCCTTTCTTTCGGGTTGTCGCAACCAGATGCTGGAGTCCAGGAGCCAGACGCCACAGTCGACGACGACTCCTACTACACCGAAGGTGCCTACTACTACATGCAGCCCGCTGACGACGACCAGGAGTAGTTAGGAGGATCCCAGGCAGGAGGCCTGCGCCTCTTTCGATCTGTATCCCAGTTTGTGCTAGCCTTCTTAAGGCAAACTTGTTTAACTTATGTTTGTACTCAGATATTGTTGCTTCCGCTAACTCGTCTATGATCGAGCACTTGTATTCGAGCCCTCGAGGCCCCTGGCTTGTATTATGATGCTTGCATGACTTATTTATATTTTAGAGTTGTGTTGTGATATCTTCCCGTGAGTCCCTGATCTTGATCATACACATTTACGTGTATGATTAGTGTATGATTGAATCGGGGGCGTCACACGTAGGTAGATGCGACGGGGGCCCCACAAGTCGAGGCAGGCGTGGCCCCGTAGGCCAGCGGAGGAGGTGGCGCCGCATAGGGTTGCTGCAACGGTGCATGGTAGGGTTGCTGTGGCGGCGCCGTGTAGGTCTGCTGCGGTGGCACCACCGCGTAGTGTTGTGGAGGCGGCGGACCGTAGGGGGCCGGCGGCCAGGAAGATGACGGCGGCGGCATCGCACCGTAGGTCGATCCAGAAGCGCCGTAGCTCGGCACAGGAGGAGCGCCATAGGGCGGTGGTGCACCGATCTCGGTCGAGGAAGACGGGCCACCGGAGGAGACCGGTGGAGGCAGATCGCCCTGGGTGCCCGATCCGATCAGGGAGCTTGGAGGGACTCCATCAGGAGACTGGGCTTGCCACCAGCCCGCGAGGGGCCGAGAGGAGAGGAAGGGCGACGTGGGATCAAGGGCCGACGCGGCAGCGGGGGCAGCGAAAAACATTGTAATCTAAACTGATACTATGTAAAACATATGGTTAGGAAACTGCACGACACCCTAAAC
>NW_021187523.1:0-1323 GCF_002162155.2 Triticum dicoccoides
TTATGTCATTTTGGAGCTAGCTAAGCATATGAAGTCATTTAGGACCTAAAATATGTCATTTCTTAAGCATACTATATCATTTTAGAGCTAGCTAAGCATATTAAGTCTTTTTTGAGGAAAAGATGCTAAGTATAGGTCATTTTAGAGCTATCCTAGGTTAAATAGGTCATTTTTATGCTAGCTAAGCATATTAAGTCATTTTGGAGGAAAAATGCTAAGTATAGGTCATTTTAGAGCTATCCTAGGTTAAATATGTCATTTTGGAGCTAATTAAGCTTATTATGTCATTTTGGAGCTAGCTAAGCATGTGAAGTCATTTAGGAGCTAAACTATGTCATTTCTTAAGCATATTATGTCATTTTAGAGCTAGTTAAGCATATTAACTAATTTTGGAGGAAAAGATTATAAGTATAGGTCATTTTTAAGCTAGCTAAGCATATTAAGTCATTTTGAAGGAAAAAATGCTAAGTATAGGTCATTTTAGAGCTATCCTAGGTTAAATAGGTCATTTTGGAGCTAATTAAGCTTATTATGTAATTTTTGAGCTAGCTAACCATATTAAGTCATTTTGGAGGAAAAAAATGCTAAGTATAGGTCATTTTAGAGCTAGCCTGGGTTGAATAGGTCATTTTGAAGCTAAGTAAGGTTATTATGTCATTTTGGAGCTAGCTAAGCATATGAAGTCATTTAGGACCTAAAATATGTCATTTCTTAAGCATACTATATCATTTTAGAGCTAGCTAAGCATATTAAGTCTTTTTTGAGGAAAAGATGCTAAGTATAGGTCATTTTAGAGCTATCCTAGGTTAAATAGGTCATTTTTATGCTAGCTAAGCATATTAAGTCATTTTGGAGGAAAAATGCTAAGTATAGGTCATTTTAGAGCTATCCTAGGTTAAATATGTCATTTTGGAGATAATTAAGCTTATTATGTCATTTTGGAGCTAGCTAAGCATGTGAAGTCATTTAGGAGCTAAACTATGTCATTTCTTAAGCATATTATGTCATTTTAGAGCTAGTTAAGCATATTAACTAATTTTGGAGGAAAAGATTCTAAGTATAGGTCATTTTTAAGCTAGCTAAGCATATTAAGTCATTTTGAAGGAAAAAATGCTAAGTATAGGTCATTTTAGAGCTATCCTAGGTTAAATAGGTCATTTTGGAGCTAATTAAGCTTATTATGTAATTTTTGAGCTAGCTAACCATATTAAGTCATTTTGGAGGAAAAAATGCTAAGTATAGGTCATTTTAGAGCTAGCCTGGGTTGAATAGGTCATTTTGAAGCTAAGTAAGGTTATTATGTCATTTTGGAGCTAGCTAAGC
>NW_021187524.1:0-1361 GCF_002162155.2 Triticum dicoccoides
CGGGCGAGAGGCGGCGCGGTGGGCGAGGGAGGCCGGCGGGCGGCGTACGAGGGCGAGAGGGGGCGGCGGGCGCCGTACGTGGGCGAGAGGGGGCGGCGGGCGACGGCGGGCGGCGTCGAGGGCGAGGGCGACGGCGGGCGGCGTCGAGGCGAGGGCGACGGCGGGCGGCATCGAGGGCGACGGCGACGGCGGCAGGCCTTCGGCGCGGCAGAGAAGACGAGAAATGGAGGCGACGGCGGCATGCCCTGTATTTATAGCCCCCCCTTTAGTCGCGGTTGGCCAGACCAACCGCGACTAAAGGGTAACCTTTAGTCGCGGTTGGGCAGACCACCCGCGACTAAAGGTATTTTTCAAAATACTTTTTCTTTTTCAAAATCTTAAAAATACAAATAATATATCAAAAAATTCAGAAAAATAAAACTAATTCAATTCAATATGTTAAAAACACAAATATTATATCGAAAAAATTCAGAAAAATAAAACTAATTCAATTCAAAATTCTAAAAATACAAATAATATATCAAAAAATTAAGAAAAATAAAACTAATTCAATTCAAAATGTTAAAAATACAAATAATATATCAAAAAATTCAGAAAAATAAAACTAATTCAATTCAATATGTTAAAAATACAAATAATATATCAAAAAAGGAGTATGACTAAATCACTCCAAATTTCATGTATCATCAGTGGTATCACGAAACATTCGAAAGTGGACACCAAACACATCACGGGTAATATAATTCACATGATCCATTCAACAAAGTTTGGTACAATAAATTATTACACATCATTTCTTCCCTTGTGTCCCTGCTTGCTTACGATTGTGCCGTATCCATGGAGCATCCTCGTCATTTAACTTAATGCTTGGGTCGGTGTTCACTTTGAAGGGCGGAATTTCAGCAAACATATTATAATCTTCTGACATGTCTGTCTTGTCCTCCACTCCCACGATGTTTCTTTTCCCTGAAAGAACAATGTGGCGCTATGGATCATCGCATGATGTACTGATCGTTTTCTTATCTTTACGTTTTCTTGGTTTGCTACTCATGTCCTTCACATAGAAAACCTGAGCGACATCTTTCGCTAGGACGAATGGTTCGTCAAGGTAACCAAGATTGTTGAAATCCACCATTGTCATTCCGTATTGCTGGTCCACCTTTACCCCACCTCCTGTTAGCTTGAACCATTTGCACCGGAACAAAGGGACCTTAAAGGAGGGTCCATAGTCAAGTTCCCATATCTCCTCTATGTAACCATAATATGTGACCTTTTGCCCATTCTCGGTTGCTGCATCAAAGCGGACACCACTGTTTTGGTTGGTGCTCTTTTTATCTTGGGTGATCGTGTAAAATGTATTC
>NW_021187525.1:0-1184 GCF_002162155.2 Triticum dicoccoides
TCTTGGACTATTACTCTGTTTTTGTGTCCAAGCGTGATTTCCACGATTTACAAACCCCGTGGTGCGTTTACGTGTCGGTCAATGACACTCACAAATTTGGCCAATTTCTGGTCCGTTTTGTGTACTATTACACACCGTTTTGGCGTCCCAGAGCGATTTCCACGATATACAATCCCCGAGGTGCGTTTGCGTCTCTGTCGCCAACACTCACAGTTTTGGCCAATTCTGACGCGATTCGTGGACAATTACTCATCATTTAGGGGTCCCGAAGCGATTCCATAGTGGTTGAACTCTAAGGTCCGTTTACGTGTCGGTCATCAACACTCACAGTTTTGGCCGATTCTGGCCCGTTTCATGGACTATTACTCACCATTTTGGGGCCCCAAAGTGATTCCCACGTTTGTTTGACCCCATGGTGCGCTTACGTGTCGATCATCAACAAGCGCACTTTGGGCCGATTTTGGCCCATTTCTTGCATTATTACTTAGTTTTGGGGTCCCGGAGTGATTTCCACGATTGACGAACTCCGGGGTGCATTTACGTGTCGGTCATAAACACTCACAATTTTGGCCAATTCTCGTCCGTTTCGTGCACTATTACTCACCGTTTGGGCGTCCCAGAGCGATTTCCACGATTGACAATCCCCGTAGTGCGTTTGCATGTCTGTCGTCAACACTCACAGTTTTGGCCAATTCTGACGCGATTCGTGGGCTATTACTCACCATTTAGGGGTCCCGAAGCGATTTCCATAGTTGTTGAACCCCAAGGTGCGTTTAGGTGTCGGTAATCAACACTCACTGTTTTGGGGCCCCGGTGTGATTTCCACGATTAACGAACCGCGGGGTGCGTTTACATGTCGGTCATCAATACTAGTAGTTTTGGCCAATTCTGGCCCGTTTCGTGGACAATTACTCATTGTTTTGGGGCCCCGAAATAATTTCCATGATTAACGAACCCCTGGGTGCGCTTACGTGTTGGTTATGAACACTCACAGTTTTGGCCAATTCTAACGCATTTTGTGGACTTTTAGTCACCGTTTTCTAGTCCTGAAGTGATTTCCATAGTGGTTGATCCCCAAGGCGCACTTACGTGTTAGTCATCAACACTCACAGTTTTGGCTGATTCTGGCCTGTTTCATGGACTATTACTCACTGTTTTGGGGCCCCGGAGTGATTTCCACGGTT
>NW_021187526.1:0-1837 GCF_002162155.2 Triticum dicoccoides
TCTTCCCAGCTCCACCACCTCCTTTCTACCGAGTATGCTCTACTTGAAAGAACATATTTATCAATAAATAAGTGCATTACTATATTCACAGCTACAAACTAAGCCTAATTTCCAATATGTCATATGTATCACTTTGATGTTGTGGGATCACTGGCTTCTTGCTCAACGGATTTCGCTTCTACACTTGACTTGAGAAGGGCGAAGCCTTCATGACCGGTACCGGTATCTGTTCAAGAAGTCAGTACTTATGCGGCACTGAACAAAGGGTGAGATCGATGAAATGCAATACATGTTTGAATATTTCCTATCTTCTTCCAGCCATCAAACTTGTTCAATTCGTTTTCTTGAGATCTGTGGAATAGTGATATCATACTTGAATCCACATTCCCAGTATTTGAGGAAGAAATAGAATCTTAGTCCTTTCGAATTTCGAAGTTGGGAATTTGATATCGACTAAATCAAGAAACCCGCCTCTTCCACTAGACCTCGTCTTTCAAAGAGCAGCAGCCCTGCAAGCCTAATAGAACCTTGTTTCCCTATTACTTACTTTTGCTTTGAGCGTCGCACTCCAGTGGCTTTCTTTCCTATGGCTTAGATGGGGGTCCTCGATCTATATCGGTGTCATTATTTACTTATTTAGACGATAGATGATGATAAAGAGCAGACTGGCTCTGAGGAAGAATATCTTAAGTAGTTGAATCTGCTCCGCTAGGTTAAATTGTATGATCTAAATGTAGGAGGACTGCTGCTGGTGACACAATTTCTTCTGGGTCTGAAGAATGAACTCAGAGCTACAGTGGAAGTGCAGGTGCCTAACTCAATTAGTGAAGCTGCATCTTTTGCTCAATCAAGTGTGGGAAGGAGTTTTGGAGAGAGGCAGGCACTACATGAACAAGAAGGACAATAACTAGAATTATAAGTCGGCTGCCCCGCAGCAGCAAGGCTATGTCTCAGTCAAAGTTTGACAAGGGGCAAAACAGTTGTTGTCCTAATAGAAGTTCATGTCGATCCAGCCAAGCCAGTGCCATCATTAGAAAGTCCGGCCATTTTAGTTTCAGCCAGTTCAAGTTAGGGCAAGGAGGAAAGGAAGAGAGTAATGCAAGGATGTAAAGAATGAGGCGCTAGAACAGACTGGCCCGCAGGCTTCCAACCTGACACTGCTTTGCTACTTTTCGAAAGAGGAAGAGAAGGTTCTTATACGAGACTGCGCCTCCCAGCTGGAAACTCCAATGGCATTTTCGGTAAATGAAAGCAAAGCGAAGCTTTACGACCAAGGAGAGATAAGCATATTTTATGAATGATAGAAGGAGTGCTCCCCGAGCACAGGCTCGCTTGGAAGGATAGAGCGCCGCAAGACAAGATGGCATATTGAAGGGAAGGCTATGAAAAGAATTCTGGTCTCTCGAACGCCTGGCATACTAATACGAGCCGCATACTTGAATACTAGTGACATATTGGAGGAAAGGAGATTATTGGAATACTAGAGGGAGTTACGCCCATAAGAACTGCTGGCTGTAAACGCGACTTGCTCTGCTCCTCCTAAAACCCTTTTCGATAGTAAGATAGATATAGATCTAAAGGGCCTAGAAGGGCAAGCATGGACCGAATAATACACATACTCTGTCTAGATAGATGATTTCTTCTTTCATTTCCACTCGAATAAAAGCACTTTCTTTCAAGCTTATTTGCTTGAAAAAGAGCAAAGCAATTCCAACATAAACTGACACTTTAGGATCCTCTAAGCCTTTCTATAGACCCGTAAGGTACCAAAAACGAAAAACTAGCACTACTAACACAGGCTGAAGAGGATGACCTCGAAAAAGAATACAATTAAAGA
>NW_021187527.1:0-949 GCF_002162155.2 Triticum dicoccoides
GGGGAATCCTACTCCCAGAGGGAGTAGGACTCTCCTGCGCCTCCCCCCCTTTGGCCGGCCAGCCTCCCCTCCTCTCCTCCTTTATATACGGAGGCAGGGGCACCTCTAAACACACAAGTTGACACAAGTTGATCCACGTGATCTATTCCTTAGCCGTGTGCGGTGCCCCCTGCCACCATATTCCTCGATAATACTGTAGCGGAGTTTAGGCGAAGCCCTGCTGCTGTAGTTCATCAAGATCGTCACCACGCCGTCGTGCTGACGAAACTCTTCCCCGACACTTTGCTGGATCGGAGTCCGGGGATCGTCATCGAGCTGAACGTGTGCTCGAACTCGGAGGTGCCGTAGTTTCGGTGCTTGATTGGTTGGATCGAGAAGACGTACGACTACTTCCTCTACGTCGTGTCATCGCTTCCGCAGTCGGTCTGCGTTGGGTACGTAGACAATACTCTCCCCTCGTTGCTATGCATCACAGGATCTTGCGTGTGCGTAGGAAATTTTTTTGAAATTACTACGAAACCCAACAGTGGCATCCGAGCCTAGGTTATTGATGTTGATGTTATATGCACGAGTAGAACACAAGTGAGTTGTGGACGATACAAGTCATACTGCCTACCAGCATGTCATACTTTGGTTCGGCGGTATTGTTGGACGAGACGACCCAGACCAACCTTACGCGTACGCTTACGCGAGACCGGTTCCCTCGACGTGCTTTGCACAGAGATGGCTTGCGGGCGACTGTCTCTCCAACTTTAGTTGAACCAAGTATGGCTACGCCCGGTCCTTGCGAAGGTTAAAACGGAGTCTATTTGACAAACTATCGTTGTGGTTTTGATGCGTAGGTGAGATTGGTTCTTACTTAAGCCCGTAGCAGCCACGTAAAAACATGCAACAACAAAGTAGAGGACGTCTAACTTGTTTTTGCAGGGCATGTTGTGATGTGATATGG
>NW_021187528.1:0-1577 GCF_002162155.2 Triticum dicoccoides
GAAACCAATGGACCCTCTCGGCTTCTTAATCACCCTTGTCCTCTGTCCAGGAGTTGCAAGTAGTTTCTGGTGTTTGTAGTATGCTGGAGGCCGTGCGCAGCGCTGACCGTAGGGGTGGGCTGTGATGCGGTAGGCACGTGGCCGGGTAAACCGGGCGCCCGTTTGGTGTCACGGAACCCTGTACACATCGTTTGGGGCTGTGAGCGAAACTCCGGCCGGATCTCCTCATGGATGGAACCCGAATAGGCGATAAACCTGGACTAGAGACTTGAGTGTTTAGGCAGGCCGTGGCCGACACCCACGTTGGGCTTCCGCTTGAAGGTTGCCGAGTACATGTCGTGTAAACGGCGGTAAGTGGTGAGAGCGTGTGTGAAGAAGTACACCCCTGCAGGGTTAATATCATCTATTCGAATAGCCGTGTCCACGGTAAAGGACTTCTGGGTTGCTTATATCAGTTCATAGACAAGTGAAAGTGGATACTCTAAAATACGCAAGATAAGCGTGAGTGCTATGGATGGCGTTCTCGTAGGGAGACGGGAGCGGATCCATAGTGGTGTATTGATATGGTGAATATGTGGACTCGTGTGCGCCACCTCAAAAGAGTCGCTTGCAGTCGTAGTTTAGGATAGCCACCGAGTCAAAGCTGGCTTGCTGCAGTTAAACCCACCATCCCCTTTGTTGATAACGATGCATATGTAGATAGTTCTGATGTAAGTCTTGCTGGGTACATTTGTACTCACGTTTGCCTATTTTATGTTTTTGCAGAGAGACTTCAGTCTCACTAGTAGTTCCACGTGGACTTCGACGTTTAGCTTGATACCTCAGCTACGATCTTGTGCCTCGGCAGGATCTGATAGATAGTCAGGCTTCTCAGCCTTTTTCATTTATAGATGTCTGTACCCAGACATGATAGCTTCCGCTTGTGCTTTGACTTGTATGCTCTGAGTGTTGGGTCATGAGACCCCTGTTGTAATATCTCGCTCCTCGGAGCCTATTGAATAGACTACTTGAGTCGTAGAGTCATTTTGTGATGCCATATTGTATTGCACATATCGAGCATATTGTGTGTATGTTATTGAAATGCTTGGTATGTGTGGGATCTGACTACCTAGTTGTTTATCTTTAGTAGCCTCTCTTACCGGGAAATGTCTCCTAGTGTTACCGCTGAGCCACGGTAGCTTGCTACTGCTCTGGAACACTTAGGCTGGCCGGCATGTGTCCTTCTTCGTTCCTGTGTCTGTCCCTTCGGGGAAATGTCACGCATTGAGTACCGGAGTCCTGCTAGCCCAGTGCTACAGCCCGGACCCACTTGCTGATGACCGACACGTTCGATGCTGGGTCATGGATGCCTGTCCCTGTAAGTCTGTGCCACTTTGGGTTTATGACTAGCCATGTCAGCCCGGGCTCTTTATCATATGGATGCTAGCGACACTATCATATACGTGAGCCAAAATGCGCAAACGGTCCCGGGCAAAGGTAAGGCGACACCCGTGGGGATACCGTGCGTGAGGCCGCAAAGTGATATGAGGTGTTACCGGCTAGATCGATGTGACATTGAGTCGGGGTCCTGACAGCGT
>NW_021187529.1:0-1195 GCF_002162155.2 Triticum dicoccoides
GGTCATGATGACGCAATAATTCCTTTCTGGAATTTAAATAAATCTTAAATGATTTAATAATTTCAGAAAATAGCTAAAACTTCTATAAATCATAGAAAATTAACCGTAACTCCAAATTAAATAATTTATATATGAAAAATTATCAGAAAAATTCAAGGAATCCATCTGTACCATTTTCATGCATGTTTGAGCAATGTTGTCCTCTGTTTTGGACAAAACCAATAAAGGGCATTTAAATAATCACATATGGAGTTTGAATTTGAATCTTGTATTCAAACCAACCCCATTTAACTTGTTGCTAGTTACATTAGCTCAAAACACATTCATATTGCCATGTCATAGCATGCATCATTTTGTGCATTGCATTGATTGTGTTTTTCTGTGTTGCCGGTATTTGTCCCCTCTCGATAGACGCGATACCGATGATGTGATCGTTGACACTGATGAAGACTCAATGTTATCTTCAGAAGTGCCAGGCAAGAAAAACCCCCTTGTTCATTCCGATACAATCCCACTCTCTCGCTCCTGCTCTCTTTTACTGCATTAGGACAACAACGATTCAACTGTTACTTGCTGCGGTAGCTGAACCCCTTTATCCTCTGCATGACCTGTCATTGCCACAGTAAATAGATTGAAACCCACTAGTATGAGTAGGAGTTGTTTGAGCCCTGTTGTGCCTACTCATTCATGCTTGATTGTCATGCCTGCTACTGCTTAGAGTTGAGTCAGGTCTGATTCATCGGGGATGAATCAGAGGCGTGTGAACATGTCCTACTATGTGTGAGCTAAGTGTGTGAACATGATTTGGTAAAGGTAGCGGTGAGAGGCCATGTAGGAGTACATGGTGGGTTGTCTCATTGAAGCCGTCCTTAGGAACTGAGTTCTGTGTTTGTGATCCATGATTCAGCTACTACCATGCATTGGGCCCTGAAATATGACCCCGCTCGACTTCTTATTCACCCTTGTCCTCTGTCCAGGAGTTGCAAGTAGTTTCTGGTGTTTGTAGTATGCTGGAGGCCGTGGACAGCGCTGACCGTAGGGGTGGGCTGTGATGCGGTAGGCACGTGGCCGGGTATACCGGGCGCCCGTTTGGTGTCACGGAACCCTGTTCACATCGTTTGGGGCTGTGAGCGAAACTCCGGCCGGATCTCCTCATGGATGGAACCCGAATAGGCGATAAACCTGGACTAGAGAC
>NW_021187530.1:0-855 GCF_002162155.2 Triticum dicoccoides
AAAAAAATTAGTATCAAACAGCTTTTTAAATGCTACTGTCTTATAAAAAAAATATTACTGTTATTATTTAAACAAGTTTGAACATATTTAAACACAAATAAGTATCAAACAGCTTTTTAAATGCTAAAAAAAATTTGTGGAGCCCACCTCGATCCCCCTCCATCTCGACCGCTATCCCACCTCGCCAGATCCGGTCCCCCTCGGCGCCGAGCACCCCCCAAGTCCACCGGCCGCCGCCGCCGACCCACCGCACCCTCGATTCCCCTACCCAACCGCCGCCGCCGACCCCCCGCACCCCGCGCACCGTCTTATAAAAAAAATAAGTATCAAACAGCTTTTTAAATGCTACTGTCTTATAAAAAAATATTACTGTTATTATTTAAACAAGTTTGAACATATTTAAACATAAATAAGTATCAAACAGCTTTTTAAATGATAAAAAAAAATTTGTGGAGCCTGGGAGTCGAACCCAGGACCTCCTGGTGTGAGAACTGGCTACTGACCAGTCGAGCTAGTAGAGTGGGCTTGACGTGGATAGGTTCTGGTAGTACATAACCTTTTGGCTCGAGTTGAAATAAAAAAAAAGTACTAATGGCGCACCACGGTGAGGTGCGCCATTAGTATGGACATGCTAATGGCGCACCACGGTGAGGTGCGCCATTAGTGTTGTGGCCCGATCCCCCTTCGCCCGATCCCCCCTTCGCCCGATCCCCCCTTCCCTCTCCCCCTCGCCAGTTCTCTCCCTCTCGATCCACCGCCGCCGCCGCCGCTGCCCTCGCCCTCGCCCTCGCCCTCGCCCTCTCCCTCCCTCGCCCTCTCCTCGCCTTCCCTCTCCCTCGCCCCGCCTCCCTCGAC
>NW_021187531.1:0-512 GCF_002162155.2 Triticum dicoccoides
ACGCCGAGACGAGCACGTGACACCACTGCCTCCCTGTCTTAGCGTAATGCGAGTCGAGGCGGATGCCGTCGCGATAGCGACGACGGACGCCGAGACGAGCACGTGACACCAGTGCCACCCTGCCTTAGCGTAACGCGAGTCGAGGCGGACGTCGTCGTGGTAGCGACGACGGACGCCGAGACGAGCACGTGACACCACTGCCTCCCTGTCTTAGCGTAATGCGAGTCGAGGCGGACGTCGTCGCGATAGCGATGACGGACGCCGAGACGAGCACGTGACACCAGTGCCACCCTGTCTTACCGTAACGCGAGTCGAGGCGGACGTCGTTGCGGTAGCGACGACGGACGCTGAGACGAGCACGTGACAGCACCTCCCTTTTTTAGCGTAACGCGAGTCGAGGCGGACGTCGTCGCCGTAGCGACGACGGACGCGGAGACGAGCATGTGACACCATTGCCAACCTGTCTTAGCGTAACGCGAGTCGAGGCGGACGTCGTCGCGGTAGCGACGACG
>NW_021187531.1:6476-7118 GCF_002162155.2 Triticum dicoccoides
AGCACTGCAACCCTGTCTTAGCGTAACGCGAGTCGAGGCGGACGTCGTCGTGGTAGCGACGACGGACGCGGAGACGAGCACGTGACACCACTGCCACCTTGTCTTAGCGTAACGCGAGTCGAGGCGGACGTCGTCGCGGTAGCGAGGACGGAGGCCGAGACGAGCACGTGACACCATTTCCACCCTGTCTTAGCGTAACGCGAGTCGAGGCGGAAGTCGTCGCGATAGCGACGACGGACGCCGAGACGAGCACGTGGCACCACTGCCTCCCTGTCTTAGCGTAACGCGAGTCGAGGCGGACGTTGTCGCGGTAGCGACGACGGACGCCGAGACGAGCACGTGACACCAGTGCCACCCTGTCTTAGCGTAACGCAAGTCGAGGCGGATGTCGTTGCGGTAGCGACGACGGACGTCGAGACGAGCACGTGACAGCACTGCCTCCCTTTTTTAGCGTAACGCGAGTCGAGGCGGACGTCATCGCGGTAGCGACGACTGACGCCGAGACGAGCACGTGACACCATTGCCAACCTGTCTTAGCGTAACGCGAGTCGAGGCGGACGTCGTCGCGGTAGCGACGACGGAAGACGAGACGAGCACGGGACACCAGTGTCACCCTGTCTTAGCGTAACGCGAGTCGAGGCG
>NW_021187531.1:7415-8513 GCF_002162155.2 Triticum dicoccoides
TCGTCACGGAAATGACGACGGACGCCGAGACAAGCACGTGACACCAGTGCCACCCTGTCTTAGCATAACGCGAGTCGAGGCGGACATCGTCGCGTAGCGACGATGGAGGCCGAGACGAGCACGTGACAGCACTGCAACCCTGTCTTAGCGTAACGCGAGTCGAGGCGGACGTCGTCGTGGTAGCGACGACGGACGCCGAGACGAGCACGTGACACCACTGCCACCTTGTCTTAGCGTAACGCGAGTCGAGGCGGACGTCATCGCGGTAGCGAGGACGGAGGCCGAGACGAGCACGTGACACCATTTCCACCCTGTCTTAGCGTAACGCGAGTCGAGGCGGAAGTCGTCGCGGTAGCGACGACGGACGCCGAGACGAGCACGTGGCACCACTGCCTCCCTGTCTTAGCGTAACGCGAGTCGAGGCGGACGTTGTCGCGGTAGCGACGACGGACGCCGAGACGAGCACGTGACACCAGTGCCACCCTGTCTTAGCGTAACGCAAGTCGAGGCGGATGTCGTTGCGGTAGCGACGACGGACGCCGAGACGAGCACGTGACAGCACTGCCTCCCTTTTTTAGCGTAACGCGAGTCGAGGCGGACGTCGTCGCGGTAGCGACGACTGACGCCGAGACGAGCACGTGACACCATTGCCAACCTGTCTTAGCGTAACGCGAGTCGAGGCGGACGTCGTCGCGGTAGCGACGACGGAAGACGAGACGAGCACGGGACACCAGTGTCACCCTGTCTTAGCGTAACGCGAGTCAAGGCGGACGTCGTCGCGGTAGCGACGACGGACGCCGAGACGAGCACTTGACACCATTGCCACCCTGTATTAGCGTAACGCGAGTCGAGGCGGACGTCGTCCCGTAGCGACGATGGAGGCCGAGACGAGCACGTGACAGCACTGCAACCCTGTCTTAGCGTAACGCGAGTCGAGGCGGACGTCGTTGCGGTAGCGACAACGGACACCGAGACGAGCACGTGACATCACTGCCACCCTATCTTAGCGTAACGCGAGTCAAGGCAGACGTCGTCGCGGTAGCGACGATGGACGCGGAGACGAGCACGTGACACCACTGCCACCCTGTCTTAGCATAA
>NW_021187531.1:10932-11468 GCF_002162155.2 Triticum dicoccoides
CGTGACACCAGTGCCACCCTGTCTTAGCGTAACGCGAGTCGAGGCGGACGTCATCGCGGTAACGACGACGGACGCCGAGACGAGCACGTGACACCATTGCCATCCTGTCTTAGCGTAACGCGAGTCGAGGCGGACGTCGTCGCGGTAGCGACGACGGACGCGGAGACGAGCACGTGACACCATTGCCAACCTGCCTTAGCGTAACGCGAGTCGAGGCAGACGTCGTCGCGGTAGCGACGACGGGCAACGAGACGAGCACGGGATACCAGTGTCACCCTGTCTTAGCGTAATGCGAGTCGAGGTGGACGTCGTCGCGATAGCGACGATGGACGCCGAGACGAGCACGTGACACCAGTGCCACCCTGTCTTAGCCTAACGCGAGTCGAGGCGGACGTCGTCGCGGTAGCGACGACGGATGCCGAGACAAGCACGTGACACCATTGCCAACCTGCCTTAGCGTAACGCGAGTCGAGGCGGACGTCGTCGTGGTAGCGACGACGGACGCCGAGACGAGCACGTGACAGTACTGCAACCCT
>NW_021187531.1:11729-12266 GCF_002162155.2 Triticum dicoccoides
ACTGCAACCCTGTCTTAGCGTAAGCGAGTCGAGGCGGACGTCGTCGTGGTAGCGACGACGGACGCCGAGACGAGCACGTGACACTAGTGCCTCCCTCTCTTAGCGTAACGCGAGTCGAGGCGGACGTCGTTGCGGAAATGACGACGGACGCCGAGACAAGCACGTGACACCAGTGTCACCCTGTCTTAGCGTAACGCGAGTCGAGGCGGACGTCGTCGCGGTAGCGACGACGGACACCGAGACGAGCACGTGACACCACTGCCACCCTATCTTAGCGTAACGCGAGTCGAGGCAGACGTCGTCGCGGTAGCGACGATGGACGCGGAGACGAGCACGTGACACCACTGCCACCCTGTCTTAGCATAATGCGAGTCGAGGCGGACATCGTCGCGGTAGCGATGACGGACGCCGAGACAAGCACGTGACACCACTGCCACCATGTCTTAGCGTAACGCGAGTCGAGGCGGACGTCATCGCGGTAGCGAGGACGGAGGCCGAGACGAGCACGTGACACCATTGCCACCCTGTCTTAGCGTA
>NW_021187531.1:14134-14673 GCF_002162155.2 Triticum dicoccoides
CGAGACGAGCACGTGACAGCACTGCCTCCCTTTTTTATCGTAATGCGAGTCGAGGCGGACGTCGTCGTGGTAGCGACGACTGACGCCGAGACGAGCACGTGACACCATTGCCAACCTGTCTTAGCGTAACGCGAGTCGAGGCGGACGTCGTCGCGATAGCGACGACAGACGCCGAGACGAGCACATGACAGTACTGCAACCCTGTCTTAGCGTAAGCGAGTCGAGGCGGACATCGTCGCCGTAGCGACGACGGACGCCGAGACGAGCACGTGACACCAGTGCCTCCCTGTCTTAGCGTAACGCGAGTCGAGGCGGACGTCATCGCGGTAGCGACGACGGACGCGGAGACGAGCACGTGACACCACTGCCACCCTGTCTTAGCGTAACGCGAGTTGAGGCGGACGTCGTCGCGGTAGCGACGACGGACGCCGAGACGAGCACGTGACACCACTGCCACCCTGTCTTAGCGTAACGCGAGTCGAGGCGGACGTCGTCGCGGTAGCGATGACGGAGGCCGAGACGAGCACGTGACACCAGTG
>NW_021187531.1:18392-19135 GCF_002162155.2 Triticum dicoccoides
GCGAGTCGAGGCGGACGTCGTCCCGTAGCAACGATGGAGGCCGAGACGAGCACGTGACAGCACTGCAACCCTGTCTTAGCGTAACGCGAGTCGAGGCGGACGTCATCGCGGTAGCGACGACGGACACCGAGATGAGCACGTGACACCACTGCCACCCTATCTTAGCGTAACGCGAGTCGAGGCAGACGTCGTCGCGGTAGCGACGATGGACGCGGAGACGAGCACGTGACACCACTGCCACCCTGTCTTAGCATAATGCGAGTCGAGGCGGACGTCGTCGCGGTAGGGACGACGGACGCCGAGACAAGCACGTGACACCACTGCCACCATGTCTTAGCGTAACGCGAGTCGAGGCGGACGTCATCGCGGTAGCGAGGACGGAGGCCGAGACGAGCACTTGACACCATTGCCACCCTGTCTTAGCGTAACACGAGTCGAGGCGGAAGTCGTCGCGGTAGCGACGACGGACGCCGTGACGAGCACGTGACACCACTGCCTCCCTGCCTTAGCGTAACGCGAGTCGAGGCGGACGTCATCGCGGTAGCGACGACGGACGCCGAGACGAGCACGTGACACCAGTGCCACCCTGTCTTAGCGTAACGCGAGTCGAGGCGGATGTCGTTGCGGTAGCGACGACGAACGCCGAGACGAGCACGTGACAGCACTGCCTCCCTTTTTTATCGTAATGCGAGTCGAGGCGGACGTCGTCGCTGTAGCGACGACTGACGCCGAGACGAGCACGT
>NW_021187532.1:0-17054 GCF_002162155.2 Triticum dicoccoides
CCGCGCGCTCGCACTGGCCACGCCCCGCGCGTCCCTGGTGGTGCTACTCGCCGAGGCCATCGGCCTGAGAGGCCATGACCTCGCCCACCGCCTGCCGCTGCTCGTCGACCGGTGTCCACGGCTACCGAACCGCGCCGGCGGAACCCCCTTGCTCCCTGACCTGCCCCCTCGCCGACTCCACCCGAGCGCCCCGCCGTCGCGCCCTGCTGCTTCCCCCCTCTCGGCGTTTCCCCTCCGGTGGCCGCCCGGCCATGCCCCGGACCTCCTCGCCGCCAATTTGGGGCGAACGCCCAGTCGGGCGCCGCAACGCTCGACCGGCAAGCCCCCCCGGGCCACAGACACATGGGGCCCGCCCCCAGAACGCAAAAAAATAAAATAAAATAAAAATAAATAAATAAATAAATAATAAATAATAAAATAAATAAAAACAATAAATATAATTAATAAAATTAAAATGATTTAATAAAATTATTAATTAATTACTTAATTAATTAAGTTAATTAATCTGGTTTAATTAAATTAATTAACTAGTTAAGTTTAATTAAACGGCAATTAGATTAACCTAAACCCTAATTAACCTAAATAGAGAATGACAGGTGGGTCCCACTGGACCCACATGTCAGGGTTGACTCAGTCAACCCCTGTTGACTGCTGACGTCAGCATGACATCATGCTGACGTCATAAATACATTTTTCGAATTAATTAAATAAATAATTAAATTCCAAAATTGTTAAAATCTTTTAAAAATCATATCTTTTAATCCGTAACTCGGATTAAAATATTTTCAACATGAAAGTTGCTCAGAACGACGTGACGATTCCGGATACGCAGTCCGTTCGTCTGCCACACACCCCTAACCTATCGAACTCGCAACTTTTCCCCTCCGGTTCATCTGTCCGAAAACACGAAACACCGGGAATACTTTCCCGGATGATTCCCCCCTTAACCAGTACCACCTCATACCACGTTAGGGCACGCCTAGCATCACTTCTTGACATGTCATGCATCGATATGCATCTGTTTACTTGGTATTCATTGTTTCTTCCCCCTCTTCTCTCCGGTAGACTATGAGACCGACGCTGCTGCTGCCCAGTTCGACTACGGAGTTGACGACCCCTCTCTCTTTCCAGAGCAATCAGGCAAGCCCCCCCCCCTTGATCACCAGATATCGCCTATTCTACTCTATATTGCTTGCATTAGAGTAGTGTAGCATGTTACTGCTTTCCGTTGATCCTATTCTGATGCATAGCCTGACATTGTTGCTACACCTGTTGATACCTTACCTGCAATCCTAAATGCTTAGTATAGGATGCTAGTTTATCATCATTGGCCCTACATTCTTGTCAGTCTGCCTTGCTATACTATTGGGCCGTGATCACTCGGGAGGTGATCACGGGTATATACCATACATACATACATACTATACAGATGGTGACTAAAGTCGGGTCAGCTCGAAGAGTACCCGCGAGTGATTCACGGATTGGGGGCTGAAAGGACCGTTGTCCCGACGGCCCTCTGTGTGGATCTTTATGGCGGAGCGACAGGGCAGGTTGAGACCGCCTAGGAGAGAGGTGGGCCTGGCCCTGTTCGGCGTTCGCGGACACTTAACACGCTTAACGAGATCTTGGTATTTGATCTGAGTCTGGCTACGAGCCTATACGCACTAACCATCTACGTGGGAGTAGTTATGGGTATCCCGACGTCGTGGTATCAGCCGAAGCACTTCAGACGTCAGCGACGGAGCGGCGCGCGCCGAATTGGACTGGAACACCACTAGGCTAGGTCTGCTTTCGGCCGCCCACGCAACGTGCAGGTGTGCTCAGGGCGATGGGCCCAGACCCCTGCGCGCTTAGGTTTAGACCGGCGTGCTGGCCTCTCTGTTTTGCCTAGGTGGGGCTGCGACGTGTTGATCTTCCGAGGCCGGGCATGACCCAGGAAAGTGTGTCCGGCCAAATGGGATCGAGCGTGTTGGGTTATGTGGTGCACCCCTGCAGGGAAGTTAATCTATTCGAATAGCCGTGATCTTCGGTAACAGGACGACTTGGAGTTGTACCTTGACCTTATGACAACTAGAACCGGATACTTAATAAAACACACCCTTCCAAGTGCCAGATACAACCGGTGGTCGCTCTATCTCAGGGATATGAGGAGGGGATCACCGGGTAGGATTATGCAATGAGATGCTATTTGAAGATGATACTTGGAGGACTTCGACCTACCCTCTTCTGCCTGTTGCAAGACGAAGGTGACCAGAAGCGTAGTCTTCGATAGGACTAGCTATCCCCCTCTTATTCTGGCATTCTGCAGTTCAGTCCACTGATATGGCCCTTTACACATATACCCATGCATATGTAGTGTAGTTCCTTGCTTGCGAGTACTTTGGATGAGTACTCACGGTTGCTTTCTCCCCCCTTTTCCCCCTTTCTTTCGTTCTGGTTGTCGCGACCAGATACTGGAGTCCAGGAGCCAGACGCCACCGTCGACAACGACCCCTACTGCACCGGAGGTGCCTACTACTACGTGCTGCCCGCTGATGACGACCTGGAGTAGTTTAGGAGGATCCCAGGCAGGAGGCCTGCGCCTCTTTCGATCTGTATCCCAGTTTGTGCTAGCCTTCTTAAGGCAACTTGTTTAACTTATGTCTGTACTCAGATATTGTTGCTTCCGCTGGCTCGTCTATGATCGAGCACTTGTATTCGAGCCCTCGAGGCCCCTGGCTTGTATTATGATGCTTGTATGACTTATTTTATTTGTAGAGTTGTGTTGTGATATCTTCCCGTGAGTCCCTGATCTTGATCGTACACATTTGCGTGCATGATTAGTGTACGATTGAATCGGGGGCGTCATAACATGAGTAGGTGGTTCTCTCTCAGAACTGGTAAGTTGGAAGTGTAGGTTTGTTCTGATGGCTCTCTCCACGAATGAAGAGGAGGTGGAGGGGTATATATAGCCTCCACACAAAATCTAACCGTTATACACAATTTACCAATCTTGGTGAGACCGAATCAACAAACTCGGTCAGACCGATTTAGTAAACCTAGTGACCGTTAGGATTTTCGGTGGGACCGAAATGCAACTCGGTAGGACCGATATGGTTAGGGTTAGGGCATAACGTAATATCGGTGAGACCGATTACACAAACTCGGTGAGACCGATTTTGGTAATTAGCTAACCAGAGAGTTGGTCAGGTAAACTAGGTGGGACCGATTTGCTCTTTTCGGTGAGACCGAAATGTTACAAAAGGGAAACAGAGAGTTTACATTGCAATCTCGGCGGGACCGATCGCTCACTCCGGTTAGACCGAAACGTTACGAAGGGAAACAGAGAGATTACAATCCCATCTCGGTGAGAACGAGATCCCTATCGGTGAGACCGATTTGCCTAGGGTTTGTGGCAGTGGCTATGACATTTGAACTTGGTGGCGCCGGATAGAAAGAATCGGTGTGACCGATTTTGGCTTTAGGTTTAGGTCAAATGAGGATGTGAGAAAGTAGTTGAGGGTATTTGGAGCATATCACTAAGCACATGAAGCAAGAGGCTCATTAAGCAACACCTCATCCCTCCTTGATAGTGTTGGCTTTTCCTATAGACTCAATGTGATCTTGGATCACTGAAATATAAAATTTAGAGTCTTGAGCTTTTGAGCTTGAGCCAATCCTTTGTCCTTGATATTTTGAGGGATCCACTTTCATCATCCATGCCATGCCATTCATTGAGCTTCCTGAAATAACAGTCTTGGAATAGCATTAGCTCAATGAGCTATATGTTGTTATGAATTATCAAAACCACCTAGGGATAGTTGCACTTTCAATCTCCCCCTTTTTGGTAATTGATGACAACATATAGATCAAAGCTTCGACAAATGATAATAAGGTTTAATAAAAACATCGTCACTTTGAGAAGTATGCGATAAGTAAGAGCTCCCCCTAAATTTGTGCATATTTTAAGATTTGCTTTGGACTGCAAATGCACAAGAAATTAGGCTCATGGGTCACTCTTCCATGTCACATACATCTTGGTGGAGCGCTCAAAATAATAAAGATTGAATACATGCACTCATCACCAAGCAAAGTGAATGATCATATAAGGATAGGTAAGATAATATCATCAAACATGCATAAGTGTAGCTTATGATCAAACACATGATCATCAATGTCTCATAGGTAATTTCATAGTATCTCAAGCAATCAAAAACAAACAAGTTTAACCAGGAAGACAAGAGAGAACAAAAAACAACAAATCTCTCTCTCGAAGCCTATGATCTATACATTTTTCTCCCCCTTTGGCAATAAGTTACCAAAAAGTTCATAGAAAATGCATAGTGCTAGATCGTCTCTCAGGCTTGGTCTTTAGGTGGTGGTGGTGTAGAGATGGCTCCTTGGACGGAGGCTTCAGTCGATGTAGATGGAGCTGGAGGAGTTGGTGCTGGAGCTGGTTGCACTGGAGTTGTAGGAGCTGGAGCTGGTGCAGATGATGTGGCTCTTGTGTCTGTCACAGGCACTGCAGCTGACCTCTGAGCTCTAGGCACTCTGGAAAATGCATCAGTGATTGTCTTGCCCTTCCTCTCCTGCATGTCATCCTGAATCTGTTCCACAACAGGCTGAATCTTAGTTACTTTGACATCAAGATCATAGAATTTTTGTTCCATGATCCTTTCCAGGCTCTCCTAGTTTTGAGTTAGGGTGGCCAACCCCTTCTCAATCCTTAGTGTTGATGCTATCAAGTAACCAAGCTGCTCCTGCTTGTTATTCAAGAAATACTCAGATGCCTCCTCTTGAGTTGGCATCTTGGCAGCCTTCTCTTTCCTTGCTTTCTCCTTCTTTGCTTGAGCTTGCACTGATGATGGTTCATCCTCATTCATGACAACTTGATTGTCCTCAAAGTCTGGATAGAGAGCAAAATGTTCTTTATCCAACTGATATTTTCCTGTTCCCATCTTTGAGTTAATCAACTCCTGAATCTGTGGAGCATATCCACAACTTCTCTTCTGGTCTGCTGCAGTCCTCTTGATAGTTTTAACCATAAGGCTCATGACCTTGAATTTCTGGGGCACATCAAATACATGTAGCAAGTTTATTGCATGCCCTCGAATCATGTTGTGATCACCTGATTTGGGCAAAAGAGTGTGCCTTAGGATCTGGTTGATCGTAGGCAGCCCTGACAGAAGAAAATGAACTGATCCAAACTTGAAAATCTCAAGTGCTTCATCAGGGATCTCCTTGTACATATGTGACATTGAGTTATGACCATTTTCTTCTTGGCATAAATGTCCAAGTCATCTTCACTCTCCTTTGGGGCATTGATCAGACTTGCCCATTCCTCAATGGTTGACTGGTATCTCGTTCCTTCAGACATCCATACTATCCTGCCATCTGGATAGAAGTGTGTTGTGGAGTAGAATTGCATGATGAGTTCATCATTCCAGTTGGTGACCTTCTGCCCAACGAAATCTGCAACTCCACAAGCAATGAAACTGTCTTGCACTCCAGGATAGTGTTCCTCATTTTCCTTCATGTAGGTCCAGTCGACCCACCTCATATCACACACTATGGGCTTCTTGTCCAACAAGATTGTCTCATAGAAGTCCTGCTGCTCCTTGGTGTGGAACCTGTAATCTACAATAGTCCTTCTGCTGGTGGCATATGGATCTGACTCTCTCCATAGCCTCAACCCCGAGTCTCTCCTGATCTTCATGTTCTCAGCCACAGGATGAGCATCATTGTGGTCTGGAATCTTGGGTTTGAGCTTCCTTAAGATCTGCCCTTCTTCATCTTCCTTAGCAGCAACCTCAGGCATTGGGGCCTTGTTCTTCTCAGCTGCTGGTATACTCCTGGTATTTCTCTTTGGTGCAATCTTGGGCTTGGAGGCAGCTTTGGGTGCTTCTTTGGGCTTTGATGTTGCAGCCCCTGACTTTATAGCATCACCCATCAGCTTTTGTGCCTTGGGTGCTGGTTCAGCAACCTCTTCTCCCTCTTCCATCATGGAAGGTTGCCCAACAACTCTGGCCATGGTCTTCTTGACCCTTTCCTTCCTTTTCTTTCCTTCTGCAGCTGGCTCTTTGGGATCAGGATTTTCAGGTACTTGAGTTGATCCTCTGGCTTTGGACATTGGCTGTCTTCCTGCTGGCCTTTTGAGCTTCATGCCTGGCTTTACTGCAGTTGATCTAAGCACCTTCTTGAGCACTACCTTCTTGGAAGTAGCCTCATCTTCAACAGCAACATAATCCTCATCCTCAGAGTCTGAGGTTCTCTTCCTTCTAGCTCTTGTGGCTGCTTTAGGCAAAGCTTGGAGTGCTTCTGCTCCCTTCATATGAGCTGCTAGAGGGACTAGTGCCCTCACTCATGTGAATCTGCTCTGCTGACTTGTTCTGACTATCACTTTGGTCTGACATGCTGCAAATCACTGACTGCTGACCCTGTGAATAGTTATAGATGAGATAGAATGGATGAGCATCACAAAATGCAGAGATTTTTGCAAAAGAATGATTCAAAAAACTTAGTTTTAGTTTCCACAGAAAGCATTTCGGATCTACCGATTTTCAAACTCGGTGATACCGAAGCAGTTTTGGAACCTAAACTAGTGAACTCGGTCAGACCGAGTCACAGTTTGGTGGCACCGAGACTGCTAGGGTTTCACAAAGTTCTAAAATCGGTCACACCGATTTGTAATTCTCGGTCATACCGAGACTTACTAGTGCATTGGCGTTAGCCAAATCGGTGGGACCGAGTTTTTCAACTCGGTGGGTCCGAGATGGTTTCGGCGGAAACCTAACCCTAAATTTTCGAATCCCATCTATTCTAAGGATCACATTGACTGGATAGGAGTATCTCAATCGTGGCAAGATGCATTACGAACACAATGTGCTGAGAATTAGATGAGGATAGCACTGTGATCGAGTTCATACCCTAGTTCGGCGGTGAACTCGCTACGGCGGCATCGGTGGAGAAGAAATCCGTTGACGGTGGCGGAGACCATCGACAGGAGGCGGCTAGCGACGAAGTCGACGATCCGTAGACCTAGTAGGCAGAGCGAGCTATGCGCGGGCGAGGAGTTTCGGAGAAAGTTTTCCAAAATTTGCCCGTGAGTATATATAGCCCGACACTGTCGGTGTGACCGAGTGGAAAAACTCGGTGGCACCAAGATGTAACTGTTAATAGTTACAGCAACTCGGTTTGACCAAAAAGTTCAAATCGGTTGCACAGAGATTGAAAACCTAGATCGACTTAGTGATCTCGGTAGGACCGAAATGGAGGAATCGGTCAGACCGAAAATCACAAAGAAGTTTTGGAAGTTTAAGTCTATGACGAATCGGGGACTCCAAGTGCTCCTCACACAGAGTGGTTCGAATCTGACTTGATCAAATTTTGTGATGTAGCATGAATAGAGTTTGAGACGAGAAAATCATAGATAGCTAGAGAAGGTTCTTAGGCATTCTTGTCCATCCACTTGGCCAAAGAAAAATAAACCAATCAATCAAAACAACAAGTGGATGTCCTTGAATGAGTAAAATATGCAACCAACATGCTCACACAATAAAATGACAAATGAAATATGTGGCAAAGCATGCACAACCAATTCTAGCATCTATCAAATAATTGGCGATGACTAGGTCATCTATATATGAGTATATTGACTTAAGAGTCAAATGAGAACATTTGATCATAGGTCATACTCATCGTTTAAGCTCAAGTGGGGTTACCGCTTTTACATAATGCATTGATGTGTTCACATCATTAGAGTTGCTTTGACTCAATTCTTTAGAGCTAAGCTCCCCCTAGATGTGAGATCCCCCCTTAGAGGGATGAACTAACCTTGGGTTTTGTCAATGATGACTTCATGTAGGCGTTGAAGATGTGGATGCTCAATATTGATGTAGATCTTTTGGAGCAATCCTTTTGAGTGAGTTGCACTTTCAATACCTACACGGGTTAGTCCCACAAGGAACAAACAAGAATATCCAT
This sequence comes from Triticum dicoccoides, assembly GCF_002162155.2. Classification (NCBI taxonomy): domain Eukaryota; kingdom Viridiplantae; phylum Streptophyta; class Magnoliopsida; order Poales; family Poaceae; genus Triticum; species Triticum dicoccoides. The sequence continues at coordinate 7,963 of NW_021187532.1, forward strand.
AGACATAGAGTGATGCACACATAATATGATGTCCATGAAAACATTAGGTTACCTTGTCCCTTGCCTTACCAACATGAGGGTTTGTGACTCCTTGAACTAGTGCAAGATGTGGAAGTTGATTGCACTTGTCCTTGCCATAATGGTATGAGTGATGAATGTTGGCGGAGTCACCCTCAAGAACTCTCTAGTTCTTCTTCTTCGGGATCCACATCATCTTGATGGGAATCCTTGGTGTAGTAGTTGTGCTTGATGAAGTAGAACTTGACGTAGTCTTGGGAACCCACTTGACCAAGACCTTAGGTGCTTCTTCAAATGTATCAATCTCCTCTTGAAGCTTCTCCTTGCCTTTGTTCTTGTGGTCTTGTGGTGGAAGATCATCTTGTGCTTGTGTCCCCTTGAAGGAAGTAGGATCATACTTCTCTTGTTGAGGAACAAACTTCGTCTTGGGGTATTGATCTTCTTCCCACTCAACTCCATTGGCATTGAACTTTAGTTCAAAACCAACACCTTGATTCTTCCGGTGCCTTCCTTGCTTGCGTACAATTTCCTCGAATTGCTTACTCCCGGCAAGGCTCTTGTATACACCTTTCTCTATAATTCCCTTCAATAAGCTATTTTCTTGCTCAAGTGTAACTTGGCTAAGAGTATCATTAGTGGAATCAAGAGAATTACTAGAAGCAACAATATTGGATTTAGCATAATCATTATTACTACTAGAGGAAGAATCTTTCTTGTTCTTGTTACTAGACTTGACTTGAGGCATGCAAGTAGATAAGAGTAAACTCTTGGCAATATAAGAAGAACTTTTCTTGTGAAGATCATCATTGATTGCCTTTAAGAACTCATGCTCTTGCTCATGATTGAGCTTTTCAAAGCGTAACTTCTCATGAGCCCTTAAAAGTTCTCGATGATTTTCGAAGATAGTTTCATGAGCTAACTTAAGAGTGTTTAGTTCTTTAGTTAGAAGCTCAATCTTCTTCTTATCATTGTCATTCGTTTTATCTTGTTTAGCATGATTAATTGACGTTTCATCATAGTATTCATCACTAGAGTTGTCAACAAGTAAATCATCATCACCTAGCAAGTCATCTTCATCACTATTGAAATCAACATACTCGGGATGAGTTACCTTAGGGCCTTTAGCCATGAAGTATCTTCCAATTCCTTCATTTGGTGAGTCAAATATGTCATAGGAGTTGGTTGACACAAGTGCTAGACCGGTAATACCTTCATCTTGAGTATGTTCAGAGTCAGAGTGATAGATTCTCTCGGAGTGATGTTCAGAGTCGGAACCGGATACCCATTCGCCAACATGAGCTTGATGTCTTCGTTTTGTGTAGCTCTTTGATGACTTGTCCTTCCTTTCCGAATCTTTGCTTCTCCATGAGGGTCCTCGTTCATAACGATCATCTCTACTCCTTCTCTCTCTTGGCAGTGATTCTTCTCTTCTACTTCTTCTCTTTGGAGAATCTTCTCTTCTTTTGTAGGGTGCCGTACACTCATTGGAATAGTGTCCGGGTCTCCCACAATTGTAGCAATTGCACTCTCGACTGGAAGATCTCTTTTCATTGTAGGACCTTGACTTAGAGCTTCTGTCTTTGCTTCCACTCTTGTAGAATTTGTTGAAATTCTTCACCATTAAGCTCAATTCTTCATTGAAGGTTTGTTTCTCACTTGATGATGTGGGGGCTTCACATGAGGCTTTGTAAGCACCACTTGACTTGTTGTGAAGTTCCTCCTTATCCTTGAGTGACATCTCATGAGCAACAATTCTACCAATGACCTCCGTTGGCTTGAGATTCTTGTAATTGGACATCATTTGAATTAATGTGCACACAGTATCATATTTTCAATCCAATGCTCTTAGGATCTTCTTGATGATGAATCTGTCGGTCATCTCTTCACTCCCTAAGCCGACAATCTCATTTGTGATAAGAGCAAGCCTAGAGTACATTTCAGCGACACCTTCACCATCCTTCATTTTGAACTTGTCAAGCTGACTTTGGAGCACATTCAACTTGGATTCCTTGATGGAGTCGGTACCTTCATGCATATCAACCAAAGTGTCCCAAATTTCCTTTGCATTCTCAAGATGGCTGATTTTGTTGAATTCAGCGGGGCACAATCCGTTGAAGATGATATCACAAGCTTGAGCATTGTATTGCAGCATCTTCAATTCTTCCGCATTAGCTTCACGGTTCGGTTCTCTCCCATCAAAGAATTCACCTTGCAAGCCAATACAAATAATAGCCCAAACGGCGGGGTTATGTCCAAGAATATGCATTTTCATCTTATGCTTCCAACTAGCAAAATTAGTTCCATCAAAGTAAGGACCTCTACGGTCATAATTTCCCTCGCTAGACGCCATACTCTCCCAGGTTGTGAAACCAAGGCTATGACCACCAAAAGCTATGGAAATCAAAGCAAATGGAGACCAAAGCTCTGATACCACTTGTAGGACCTTGAAGTATGTCTAGAGGGGGGTGATTAGACTACTTGACCAATTAAAAACTTAACCTTTTCCCAATTTTAGAGTTTGGCAGATTTTAGCAATCTTTGGACAAGTCAAGCAATCATCACACAAATCAAGCAAGCATGCAAAGAGTATATAGGCAGCGGAAATTAAAGCATGCAACTTGCAAGAAAGTAAAGGGAAGGGTTTGGAGGATTCAAACGCAGTTGGAGACACGGATGTTTTTGGCGTGGTTCCGATAGGTGGTGCTATCGTACATCCACGTTGATGGAGACTTCAACCCACGAAGGGTAACGGTTGCGCGAGTCCACGGAGGGCTCCACCCAAGAAGGGTCCACGAAGAAGCAACCTTGTCTACCCCACCATGGCCGTTGCCCACGAAGGACTTGCCTCACTAGCGGTAGATCTTCACGAAGTAGGCGATCTCCTTGCCCTTACAAACTCCTTGGTTCAACTCCACAATCTTGTCGGAGGCTCCCAAGTGACACCTAGCCAATCTAGGAGACACCACTCTCCAAGAAGTAACAAATGGTGCGTTGATGATAAACTCCTTGCTCTTGTGCTTCAAATGATAGTCTCCCCAACACTCAACTCTCTCTCATATGATTTGGATCTGGTGGAAAGAAGATTTGAGTGGAAAGCAACTTGGGGAAGGCTAGAGATCAAGATTCATATGGTAGGAATGGAATATCTTGGCCTCAACAGATGAGTAGGTGGTTCTCTCTCAGAACTGGTAAGTTGGAAGTGTAGGTCTGTTCTGATGGCTCTCTCCACGAATGAAGAGGAGGTGGAGGGGTATATATAGCCTCCATAAAAAATCTAACCGTTACATACAATTTACCAATCTCGGTGAGACCGAATCAACAAACTCGGTCAGACCGATTTAGTAAACCTAGTGACCGTTAGGATTTTCGGTGGGACCGAAATGCAACTCGGTAGGACCGATATGGTTAGGGTTAGGGCATAACATAATCTTGGTGAGACCGATTACACAAACTCGGTGAGACCGATTTTGGTAATTAGCTAACCAGAGAGTTGGTCAGGTAAACTCGGTGGGACCGATTTGCTCTTTTCGGTGAGACCGAAATGTTACAAAAGGGAAACAGAGAGTTTACATTGCAATCTCGGTGGGACCGATCGCTCACTCCGGTTAGACCGAAATGTTATGAAGGGAAACAGAGAGATTACAATCCCATCTCGGTGAGACCGAGATCCCTATCGGTGAGACCGATTTGCCTAGGATTTGTGGCAGTGGCTATGACATTTGAACTTGGTGGCGCCGGATAGAAAGAATCGGTGTGACCAATTTTGGCTTTAGGTTTAGGTCAAATGAGGATGTGAGAAAGTAGTTGAGGGTATTTGGAGCATATCACTAAGGACATGACGCAAGAGGGTCATTAAGCAACACCTCATCCCTCCTTGATAGTATTGGCTTTTCCTATAGACTCAATGTGATCTTGGATCACTGAAATATAAAATGTAGAGTCTTGAGCTTTTGAGCTTGAGCCAATCCTTTGTCCTTGATATTTTGAGGGATCCACTTTCATCATCCATGCCATGCCATTCATTGAGCTTCCTGAAATAACAGTCTTGGAATAGCATTAGCTCAATGAGCTATATGTTGTTATGAATTATCAAAACCACCTAGGGATAGTTGCACTTTCAATAGGACTTTGGGGTTGTCTCAGTGTCTTCAGTATAATTTTTATCAGCTTTCATGGAGACTAACAGGGATGTCTCACTATCTTGAACCTTATCTGCATTACTTCCTTTACCGTTGCATAACGGGGTACTCTTCTCCAATATTTTATCCGCTTTCTAAAAGAGAAACAAACAAACACATCACAAGTTTACAATGTAGTATATGAAACTCATTTTGGTAAACCAGTTCAGTAGTAAGGTGGAGAGGATAACAACATGAAACAAACATATATCTATGCAGTATGGTCACTGTATGGTCTATATCATTCTAGTTTATGTTGCCAAATCAAGATAGATACAGGTCGAATCATATCTATTTAAGACAAAGCAGTAGAGATAGAATATAAGTGTGGGGAACTACACAGCAATAACAACACTTGTAATGTGCATGGCATGAGAACATAACTGTTTATTCAATTGAAAATGAAATCAACATAGAGCAAGTTACACCAGCAAACACGTTAAAGAAACATGTTTAAAACATACCTGTTGCGCCATTGGAGTTTCAATTGCATCCTTCAAATTTGAAATTAGTTGGTATGAGTAAATAAAGTGATGCAAGAGCAAAGCAGTATGAACCATAGCTACAGAACCTGACCTAAGAACAATTCTTCTTCTGCTTTAAGCGTTGACTTGGGGTTCGGAGTGGTGGTCCTCATGCTTTGGGCACTGCAGTTGCCTTACTAACTGCTCATGTTTGGGTGCTCTGTGGTGGAGACAGTGCTGTGTCAACGGGAACTGGGTTACTATCTGCTGGGGTTGGGGTTAGAAGGGGTGTAGTTGGTTCTCTGTTCAACTGGGTAGGGGTACAATCTACCTAAGTCTGGGTTATGTGTGGTGGGGCTGGTTCTTGGGCAAGTACAACCGTGGTTCTATCTGCATCGACAGGTAGCACGATCTTTCCTGAAGACCGTGTTTTTACTCCGACAGATACTGCCATCACCCCTCCAATTGAAATGGCTGATAAACAAGAAAAGTAATTGAATGTACAAACATTGTAAGATAGACATGTGCAATGGATATTAGGGAAGAAAATAGGGCATGAAATAATTCACATTTATGTTGTCTAACCAAACAGAATAGCAGGACATAATTTCACATATATGATGGCTAATTAAACATGATAGCATGACACAATTTCACATGTATGATGGCTAACTAAACAGGATAGAATGACATACTTCAAGATATGATGATTATGTAAAGAGGATGACATGATATAACTATACGATGTGTCTATTAAAGTGGTTGGCATGCCATAAATCACAAACATGCCATCGATGGAAACATGATGGTATGATATAATTCACAAATAGAATGACATAATTTAAAATATGATGACTATGTAAACAAGATGAGATGATATAACTATATTATGTCTTTAGAAAATGGGTTGGCATGCCATAATTCAGATACCTGATGTCTATGTAAACATCATGGCATGATATAATTCAAATATATGATTTATATACTAAGGAAGTGAGCAGAGGGCAATATATGATGTGTCAACCAAGGAGATGGCATTCAATATTGTGTATATGATGTAAAAACTAAGCATTGCATTACAACATATGCATGATATGAGTAATATAACCCTGCCAAGTTTGAGCATACACCTCAGGGGGATAATAGGACTGGGCATCTGCCTCTGAATCCTCCTCTGTAGAGCTATCTGTAACCAGCAAGATATCGGCTTCAGCAGGTAGCATTGTCTGCTCTGAAGACCTTGTTTTCACTCCAGATTTCTCCATCACCAATTCAAATGGTTGATGCACACGAAGAGTAGTTGAATATACAAACATTGTTGACAAAATCAATGAGAAATACAAAAAAAGGACGACATGATATAATTCACATATATGACGCTTGCCTAAACAGCATGGCATTGCATAATTCACATATATAATGCCTTGCAACAAGATAACATTGCATAATTCACATATATAATGTCTTGCAACAAGATGGCATTGCATAATTCACATATATGGTAATTAGACACTAAACAGGTGGCATTCACAGAAAGCATGTCTAAACTAAGCAAATGACATAGCAATGCAAGATACCATACACACGATATGAGCAACATAACCCTGCCAAGTTAGAGCATGCACCTCGGGGGGGAAATAGGACTGGTCATCTGTCTCTGAATCCTCCTCTGAGGAGCTATCTATAACCAACAAGACATGCACTTCGTCAGATAGCATTGTCTCCTCTGAAGACCTTGTTTCCACTCCAGATTTTTCCATGACCGTGCCGAATGGCTGATGCACAGGAAGAGTAATTGAATGTACTAAAATTGTTGACAAATTTAACACGTAATAAAAAAATGATGGCATGATACAATTCACATATAAGATGACCGGCTAACCAGGGTGACATTGCAAAATTCACATATATGATGCCTGCCTAAACAAGATGGCATTGCATGATTCACATATGCGATAAAGAAACTAAACAGATGGCATTGACACAAAGCATGTCTAAACTAAGCAGATGACATCTTTGATGTATACAGTAGGCAATGCAAGGCACCATATGCATGATATTACCAACATCAGCATGCCAAGTTAGAGCAAAGACCTCATGGGATAAATAGGAGTGGTCTTCTCCTTCGGAATCCCCCTCAGAACATTTATCTTCCTCTTGATTACGATCTAAAATGGGTGGAGGGGGGGCTGCCTTTGCACCCACCATGGAGCGATGTCTGCATGAAATTTTATTGCCACGCAAGGCTCGTCTCTTTTGCTCTACATGATTAGTTCCATTGTGTACAATAACTGGCATACATAGGAATAAAACATAGTGAGATTATGTAAGGAGTGCATGCACAAATCCAGAGTGATGGTAGCAAGCTGTGGATAGATCCAAAACCAATGATAGCAAGCAGATAATAGCTTTAGTTAAAAAATACAGATAATGGCTCCTTTAATGTTTGTTTGCACCCAACATGAAACTCATAGTAGACACCAGAGATTAACTAGATAGTAGACATATAGTACTAATTGCTGCCCCAATATGTACCAAACAACCATTTAAAAACTCAAGTTTCAGCATTAGTTTGGACCTGACTCGGAGTCTAATAGGTGAACACGACGATAATGTAGCATGTCATCATATTAAGGGATGCATAACATAAGCAGACACGGAAGAGTGCGACCTCTCTTGCGGACCCGTGTAGTCCTCAAGGTCATCTGCTCAGTTGATGATGGTAATGCAGTTGTCGTGGCTGCCGGCGGCGGGGAAGAAGATCTGAGGCAGCGAAAGACAGTCTGGAGAGCGGATCCCTGCTATGGTGAACCCTTCCGTTGTTGGAGCAGCTGAGCTGGGGTGGAACATAGCCCCGCATGAGTAGGACAAACCACACAAGGTTTTGTTTAACACATATCTGTAACAGAAGTAATTGTGTAAGGGCTTGTTTGAATTTGAGGATTCTAACAATGCAGGGATAGGAAATAAACAGGAATAGGATAGGAATGCACGTGCAAAATAGAGAATTTAAAAAGACAGGATTTCTGCCAACCTGGTTGTTTGATTCACAAGAATTGGAAGATCACATGATGCAAAGAAGCATGGTGAGATTAAGTCAAACCGCAAGAAAATGTACGGTTATAATGCTATTATGTTGCTATCTCTTAGTCTTGTGCTTCATGAATAGGAATATGAAAAGGAGGACAAGTGGAAATTAGAATTCCTACGGTTTTTGTTTCAAGGAGACACTAAAGGAACAAATCCTACAGTTTTCTTTGCTCCATTCCTTTGCACCAAATTCATGAAAAGTAGTACCATAGGAAACTTTCCAATTCCTATGTTTTTCATTCACTTTTCCTTTCAAGAACTGGCAATTCTAGTAGGCAGGCTTGAGCAAGGAAAATCCTACACTAAAAAATGTTTTTGTGCTACTTCTATTACTTTGGATCCAGGCCACTGCCCTACTAGCTCAACTCCCAGGCCCATCGACAAATGCACAACTCAAACACACAGAGATAAATAATGATGGCGTTCAAGAGAGTCCATCACGGATAGCTAAGTTGCCTGGTACCTCACTGCTTGTCACATAGTAGGATAAAATAATCACATTTCACGTTACTACGTGTGCTCAGTGGACAATATATATAACATGTAGAGTAAAAAAGAGATGCAACAAGTGTACAACCTCTTTGGCGAAGCCATGTCGATCTCAGCGTGATTGGGTTGGCCGGTGAGGATGCTCCAGCTGATTTGGCTATCGGAGGAGGGGAAGAAGATCTTAGGCGTCTGGAGATGGAGCCCGTGGTACTGCTTTGCTGTGATGGAGGGTTTCGTCATTGGAGCAGCTCCGGTGAGGTGTACGACGCCGAGGCTGAAGCAGGACAAGAGAGACAACGTTAACTTGAGTGGAATTCTAATAGCATCTCCAATAGATGGCGTAACATACATAACCACAAAGTGCTAGATGTAAAATACACCAGCCGCTCATCTCTGAACTTAACTGTCGAAACTGAATTTAACTGTCAAAACTGAACTTTACTGTCGAAACTGAATTTTGCTGTCGAAACTTAATTTTACTATCGAAACTGAATGCACTAGAGGTGAGGCTACACGTTAGTCGACAGACTTTTTCATCTCTGGTCAGTCAATTTTGCAGCTGTTGGATACAAAATCAAGGGCCTGCAGTTCATCTTCAACCTCCGCCCCCTGAGCCGCCAGCCACCATCGGCCAAACAGCCTCCCCCCGCCGCCCACGGCCGACGGTGCGCCGCCCCGCCCGCCCCGACAACACTCCCCACCGCCGGTCCGCCGCCGCCCCGGCCATCCCTCTAGCCCCACCCCCCGTGTCGAGGTTTTTCTCCGGCGATCCCCACGCCACCATCCCAACCCTGAACCCTAAGATAGATAGTGGGGTACCTCTCCAGCGAGCCCCCTGCGTCTGGTTCTTCCT
>NW_021187532.1:17674-28982 GCF_002162155.2 Triticum dicoccoides
CCCAAAAGTTGATTCAGTCGACTGAAGTGTAGCTAAATGGGAGCAGCATCGCAAGCAAGAGCAGGAGCGAGAGCAGCAGCGCGAGCAAGAGGAATATCAAGAGCAGACTAGGCAGGGGACCGAGAGCAAGAGCAGAGCAGCAGCGCGAGCGAGAGCTAAAGCAGCAGCAGCTCCTACTGATGTGGACGTCGCCGCCAAGGGAGCGACACCGTGGAGGAAGTGGCCGGCGACGCCGCCATGGATGGAGCCGCGCCGTGTCGGCTCGAGACCGAGCGCCGGCAGCACCGTGAGATCGAATCAAGAAGAAAATGCGACGATTAGTGTACAACCTCCTTGGTGGCGCCGATTAGGCCGCAGCTTCATCCGAGGAAACAGTGATGATGATGCTCTTCGGTGGTGCAGGTGAAGACAGCGGTGTGGGAATGGAGGTGGCACGAAAGACGAGGGGAACATCAGGGCAGCTCCTTGGAGGTGGAGGACGAGGTGGCTAAACTGGCGGGACGACGAGATCGACGACAAATCCTCATCTGGTACGTTGGATGAGGGACGTCGAGGAATTGCTATGGACGATGTCATCGGGGAAGAGGTTCCAGCTGGGTGGCGGACGGAGGAGGGTGTGGGGCTTCGCAAGTTTTCGCGGCCTCGATGTATGAATGGGTGGGCAGATGGGATGGGAGTGGGGAACCATGGCTTTGGGACGCGCTTGTCCGAAATGTGGGGTAAGTTATGAAAGTACCCCCACCGATTTGAGGCGGTTCTTTCGGTTCAGGGGTACCACGGGCATTTCCCGTGTCGGGATTTCACAGGAGGTGGGAGTTTTCGCGCGCGTTATAATTTTGGAATAGCAAGGCGCGGGTTGAGATGGAGGGAGTTGTCGGAGCACAACGAGACAAAGATATATCTTAAATATTTCGGGCTAACAAGGCGCGGGTTGAAGAGGCGGGAGTTTCACAGCACGATAGACAGAGAGGCTAGCTTGAAATTTTGGCATAACAAGGCGCGGCTTGAAATTTCGGGAGAACAAGCTTAACGTGTACCAAAAAAAGACAATTTGCACCTCAACACGCACAACACACACACAAATACCATTTAGACTAGTAAGGTACACGTGCATTGCACGCATGAGATTTGGCAACCAAATTATGAATAAATACCACATTATAGCATGTAAGCATTGAGTCATATATGCATGATGTAGATGCTCGTTTAATTCTTATAGTTCATTTCATTCAAAATCATCTAGTTTTTATAAGAAAGCTAATCTATTTTAAGATTCATGGAATTGTGTGTTGTAAGACATGAAGTAAAAACAAATAATGGAAAATCATGTAGAAAAACATTTGGGCAATTCTGATATGGAAGATTCTAGAACAAAGAAGAAGTGCTTGTGTTTTGAGGTTTGTGCATTATGCTTAAGTTCAACCATGGAGTCTTGTAGATTGTACATGTGGCAAAATCTGGTGGAATCTAGATGATATCCAATGGCCAGTAGTGCTCAAATTTGCCATCTCTGCACCATCGGATTCGCCTCATCCAACGACCATCTTTCAAAGTTAAAGTTACCCACACACAATATAAAAAATAATATATATATATATATATATATATAGGGGTATAGATATAGATATGTGATGCGAAAGCAACCCATCATCTCCAATTAGAATAGTGTGTCCATCCATGGATGCAATGTGGCCAAACATGTGTGCCATCGGTATCTCAAATTCAAATCAGTCTGACCTTGTTCAATGTGTATACATTACAACATGTTCGTTTCCAAACCACACCGCGCAGATATCCGTTATATTCATGCATGCATGGGTTTCAAACATCATGATCTCTTATTCAAATATTTGAATTCAACTTTACATTGATTATGACCTCACCTAGTCTTTTACACCTACACAGTCGTCTTTTCTTTATAATTGTACCACTAACTTTCTCTCATGCATGTATGCACACACACTACCAGTCGGCATTATCCATCGCACACATGCAATCTTTTTCTTCAGGTCGGTCTCCCATGAAGGCACACACCCACACACATCCCCTCTCCATCATATCGGGCATTCTTTATCTCTCATGCGTGCATGCGCAACGATCGATGTTCCTCTATGTGTGTGTGTGTGTATAGCTAGGTCGTTCATAGTTTTCCACACAAACCGATCAATCTATATATCTAGTGAGGTCTCACCCTCTTTCCCACGTCCACATCGATCAATCTATACCTATCTATATAGGATTATGGGGTTGTTTGGTTTGAGACTAAGTTTGCCAAAGCTTGCCACACCTAAGGTTAGGCAAATTTGACCAACTTAGGTGTGTGTTTGGTTCAAGCCACATCTTAGGCAAGCCACAGTATGGTCCCACATCACATACACAGAACAAGTGTGGCAAGATTCCCTTAGGCTTGCCAACTTGTGGCTCTCATTTTGAAGAACTAACCTTAGGCAAGTTTGGCAACGTTGGGTCTGTTTGGTTCATGACTAACTTTGCCACAACTAAGCTTAGGCAAAGTGTGGCTGCCACGAAAAGTGTGGCTAACAAAATAGCCACCACAAGTGTGGCAAGATTTGGCAAGAAGTTGAGTCTATGACATGTGGACCATGTAGCTAGAAAAGTGTGGCAAGCCACAAGTGTGGCAATGAACCAAACACATGCCTAAGATATTGTGGCACGCCTAAGCTTAGGCGTGGAAACCTTAGGATGCAAACCAAACAGGCCCATTGTATGGCAAAGTGTGGCACTCCTAGGCCTAGAACCAAACAACCCCTACATATATAGCTAATACACCCACATTAATTATATATCCAACACCCCCTCTCATCATGCATGCCTTCCGCTTCATCTCTCAGACGCGCGCACAATGGCGAAGACAGGGGGCAGCAAGGGCCCTGCCCCCCTAACATCATTATATATCGAGGCTAATATGAATGTGATCATTAGACAATTGCTGGTAAAAATGGTTTAAGTTCATGAATTGGCCCTCCTCATAAAGGGTTAGCAATGCTTGGCCCCCTAGCTCATTTATTTTTCATGGCTCCGCCACTACGCGCAACAGCGCACATTCTCGCCCCCTCTCTCTAAATATCGATGTCGCACTTGTGCACTCCTCCATAGTCTCCCTCCACTCGGCCCCTCGCACCATCTTCTAGCCACCCACCGGATTTTGCCACATGTACAATCTGGCAGACTCCATGGTTGAACTTAAGCATAATGCACAAACCTCAAAACAACAGTGGTTCTCCTTTGTTCTAGAATCTTCCGTATCATAACTGCCCAAACTTTTTTTCTAGTTGAATTGCCATTATTTGTTTTTACTTTATGCTTTACAATGCACAATTCCATGAATCATAAAATAGATTAAGGGCTTCTTTGATTCAAAGTATTCTCAAAGAAATTTTGGAGGATTCTAATCCTTAGGAATTTTTCCTATCTTGGTTGTTTGATTCGTAGGATTGTAAACCATAGGAATTTTTCCATATGATTCATTTGCACTAGATTTCATAGGAAACATCCCATCCACTCAAACCTCTTTGAAAGAATTCTGTGTTTTTTCTATGCACAATCAAACACTCGTACAATCCTGTAGGATTCAAGACGACTTTCCACTATAATCCCATGTTTTTCCAATTCCAAATCCTATGAATCCAAGAGGCCCTAGATTTTTTTATAAAAACTAATTGATTTTGAATGAGATGAACTATAAGAATTAAACGAAGGTCTACATCAGGCATATATGACTCAGAGCTTACATGCTATAGTGTGGTATTTATTCATAATTTGGTTGCAAAATCTGATGCGTGCAATGCACGTGTACCTTAATAGTACTTCAAGTATGTGCAAAACACGTAAATTAGAATTCCAATGGCACGCTACACAGTGTCTCTCTTACAGTTCATGAAGCCACGTGGCACATGTGGAGGTGTTGTCGCGACCTCCTTGTGTGGATTGATCACAGTGACGTGCTGCTGGTTCCATAAGAATGTACTCGTCCTCCCTGAGCCATACTGGCGGTACATGCACGAAGCGAAGATGTGCACGCATGCCACACATGCACTCATTCCCTCGCACGCACACGCGGGTAGACGGGCGGACGCAATTTTGTACCAAGATCCATCCCATGTGATAATTTGATGCGTGTAAAGTCGTTCACTTCATTGATGGTCAATTAATACAGTGCATGCAAATTGAGTGGATGTGAGGGAGGAAGAAAGACATCACTACTCCATTGCGCGCATGCGAGTAGTTAAATCATGGGTTGCTAGTAGTACTTCCATTGGTCTCATTCGTATTTTTGCCAATTTTTGACAGTAACATAATATTTACGCATTTGAGCAGTGTAGTCTACTTGAAATTTATGTTCCACTAAACTCATCAGGAGCAGTTTCGGGCCTCGAAACCATAACCATCAATTAAACTTTACCTTGTTCCCATCACATTCGAAAGCCTGCTCACACCTACTAGTACGTACCAAACCTGAACGTGTTCCCACTATGCAGGTATTAGTACTACTGCTAGTACTTAGGTTATAAAAAGGGGAACTACCTAACCGGAAATTACTCTACCTTTCCTCCTCATAAGTGCTTCTTCTTCGTCTGTCCTTGCCATGGCCGGTGAGCAGAGCTCTAGGTCGAGAGCTACTCGTAACAAGGGAGCGGCAACCGAGGCTACGAAAAAAAGAGGGATCGCCGCCACACAGAGACCTCGAAAGATCTTGCACAGGCAGGCGATGGCTCCCAGGAGCGCCCTAGCCGTGGAGGCGAACATGCCGAGCCGGCGGCGCTGGAGTCGTTATCCCTCGACGGCATGCCTGATCAGCTTAATAAGCACCTCAATAACCAGAAAGAGTTCATCCAAGGCTTGGTGGAGCTGCTGAAGGAGAGCCTCGACGACATGCCCGCCGAGCTCAATAAGCAGGGGGAGTTGACCGCTGGCTTGGTGATGCTGCTGAAGAAGAGCATTGCCTTGGAGAAGAATGCGACCGGCAAAATCCTACAAATAGGAGGATAAGGCGAAGCTCTGCCACGAGCTCGACCTGTTGAAGGAGAAGAACTCCGGCTGGAAGAAGCTGAATGAGAATAATAGTTCCTCGATGAAAATGCTGCAGGCCCTCGTCATGGAACAGAAGGAGGAGTCGGCGAAGCTCCGCATCGAGCACCCGACTGCTGTCAAGGTACGTACTGTGGTTGTGGAACAGATGATGAAGGCTCACGTCGAGAAATCCCGCGTCATGGACAGAATGAAGAAGATGGCGGAGGAGACGCGCAAGGAGATGGAGGTCGTGGAGGCGATGAAGAAGCAGTTACAACTCCGCGACGAATTAGATCATTTGGGGTGATAATCTTCCTTCTTCTTTTGCTCCTGTGTTTCATCTTTTGCTTCGGGTGTTTTGCCGCATGTGTCACGTTCTCTGCGAGGCATGAATAGAACAATGCTAACAATGAGATGACTAGCAAATTAGATCATTTTTATCGCCATATGGCACTGGGCTACTGTGTTTCGTGCTCCTCCGTCGTAGTACTACTCCAATGGAAAACTTGAGTATACCGCACGGTTCTTTGCTCCTCCTCAGGTCGTCGACACATTTATACGAGCAGTCAAATCACAAGGCCCCGCCTTCCAGCAGTAATGAGCCGTCAAATCACAAAGGCCCTCGCCTCTCGTGAAACCGACCAAGCTAGACTGCCCCGCCCTCTAGTCTTTTAAAAAATGTATACTTTTGTACAGTAGTAGTATCGATGGATTGCGCCATGGAGCAAAACTTGAAATTAAAAAAAGGTGGTACATATAGAGAGTGCTCGTCGCCAAATTATGCATATAGTACTAGTAAAAAAGATAGTCACAATAATGGTGTCCAGCACAACCCATCCCTCAAATAAAACTAAGCACCCTGAAATTCTCTGACAACTAAACTGCTGGCTATATGATGTTGGCCATATATATTATACGTATATAATGTGAAGAAACGAGTGGTAGTACTATACCAACTAAAAGATGAAATGTAAGAAATACTAGTATGTACGTACTGAAGAGTTAAAGTAACGAGAAGAAACATAACATAGTTCTGCTGGGGGCTCAGCACAACACACCCCTCATATTAAACTAAGCACACTTGAAATTAAAGTATGCAATAGAACCACCATGAGCAACGACACTGCCACCTTACTCGGAGTCCTCGTCCACGTCCTTGACTTCGTCCTTGTCCCTCTTTCTCTTGGCCGATACTTCTTTGCTTGAACCGCACACTTGGCTCTTGCTCTTCATCCAACCCTTGTAGATATTGAAACAAAGGTAACCATCCATTGCAGCATAGTGGATGTGGTCTATATCTAGTACATTCCACTGCCATGCATGACGATGAAACGTGTAATGAGGTTTCTCCAGTTTACTGTACGAAGGATGAACCATGGCTCCTGCCAGGGTCAGCATTCAAGGCTGACCACGGGAGGGCAGCAGCCGATTCTTCTGGAGGTTGAAGGGGTTGCCTACAACGACGCCTATCCGACCCAGGACTGTTTTGTCGTTGGTAAAGTCTACAGTAACGAATTTGACTAGGTCACCCCTGAGGAAGTTCTTAAAATCCTGGCATTCAACGTCGGCATGGCATATGTGGTAGACCAAGCATAAGTCATGCACGCAAACCTGGATCACGGCGGGCTTCTTCCTCTCTTCCTCCTTTAGATCCTTCTCTCGTCCCAGGACTGTGGTGTACTCAACATCAACCCCAGCGACCCACTCATCATCTGGGTTTTCGAACATGCGTCTAAAGCGAGCAAGGCATCCTTTCACCGTCATGGAAGAACGAGTGTAGATGACGTCGAACTCATTGCCGGTGATGGTTCTAACCTTGTACTCACCGCCGATCATGGAGATTTGGGACGCCATGGATTTGGGAGGAGGGTTAGGATTAGTGGAACTGCCATAACATGAAAGGACGGGAGGACTAGGAGCGAACCGCCGTAATATTAAAGGATGTGCGGGAACGAGTAGGAGCGAACTGCCAGCGTGCGAATGGCAGGGTAGTGGCTTTCCATTATCCCATGATACGGGCTTCCGAGAGCCCTTGGTTCTGAGATCGAACGGTTGCATGGCGTGATTCTAGACCTATGGGTGAATATCCTACCCTGGAGGGTTATTCTGAAAATTTTCAGCAACTTAGCATGCGACCGTTCGATCTCAGATCCAAGGGCTGCCAGCAGCCCGTATCATGGTCGCGCCTACCACGACCGTCGCGTCACTCGCGCGGTCGCGCCCTTGGAGATTTAACACGGTGCGTTAGGCTATCTGATGTGGGCATGTCATACATAGTCATCACTTAGTCACTCATACTACAACAAGGTTAGCTACAAGGTTGGCTATAAGTGTATTTTTTTACTTCTCTCAATCTCTTTCTTCATACTCCCTTCGTCCCATAATATAAGAACGTTTTTGACACTAGTGTAGTGCCAAAAACATTCTTATATTATGGGACAGAGGGAGTAGTATTTATTGCATTTGCCAAGGAGTGACCTCTTCCAATGAAATGGTGCTTAGATGAGGTGCCAAGGGCATTAAATGGCTTAGCAATCAAGTCCCCAATGCATAGGTGCTTATTAGTTTTTTGTTGCTAAGTTTGCTTTCTTTAATTATCTATAGACTCAAAATTGTCTTTTCACCTAGGTACACGCGCTTAGCACCGTTTATTCCTTGGGTCATCAAACTAGTCTCTCTCTTCTTAGTTAACTTGCCACATCATACTTTATGCCTATGTGGCAAGCTTAGCACCTGTAGGAGCAAGTAAGTACAATAGTGGACTATAAGCCCGCTTTATATGGCATTTTTGCATATGTGGAGGAAAGAGTCAAGGAAAAAGTGGAGAGGTGGGCTCTCATGCAAGAGTCAGCCTCTACATGGTGGAGCATTGGGAGAGGCACCTGTATGGAGGTGGTCAGGAATCGAGAGAATCACGCCGGTCGTAGCGCCGCAGTTAAAATGATAATGGCCAGTCAAATCATGGGGCCCCACCTGTCCAGCAGTAACTTGCTGTCAAATCACACATCCCTACGTTTGTAGCAGCCTACTCCCTCATCTTCTCGCGTCTCTGTCGAGACGACTAGGCGGAACTGCCCCGCCTACCGAGCAGGAAAAGCCCCGCCCTTGAATTTTAAATAGTACTCCCTCCATCCAAAAATACTTGTCCTCGAAATGGTTGTATCTAGACTTATTTTAGTTATAGATAAATTCATTTTATCCATTTTGAGGACACGTATTTTTAGACGGAGGCAGTATACTACTAATTTTGTATCCATGGATTGCGCCATGGAGCAAAGCCTCAAGAAAATGGCGGTACACATGTACGGAGTATACAACACACCCGTCGCGGTCGCGTCGCACCCCAGACGGTCGGTCGGTCTAGCACACTGCTCTCCAAATGGAACACGCGTCATATTGCATTTGCACACACATGTGGGACCACAATTGAGAACCGACCATAGGCACACTCCCGGCCCCGCAAGTCGGGTGGCTTAATAGAAGAGAGACGAGCGATAGTACTAGAGAGGTGTTGTACTACGTTGGTGCCTGGACGATCCCTACAAGACATGGAAGATCAGTTTGTCCATGCATGTGACCAGACTCCAGCTGACACGCCTGGATTGGCTATCGTCTACATATCATGCAGGCTGTGTTGTACATGGCTGTAATTCTGGTGAGAAATCTAAAAAAGGTTTCTTGTCATCTCGCAAAATTAGGTGTCATGTGCTTCAGATCACTGCGAGGGTTAAACAGCAACAACTGAGTTGGGCTAGTCATTGGGGGCATATGAATGAAGACTACTCGGCTGCCATCTAGGTCAAGCCGGCTATGTTAATTAGGACATCTATCGACAGACCCCTTTTCTACGAGTTTATCTTTAATTTGAGCTTTGATCCTCATCTAGTTTGTCCGTCGGTATTCATGTTGTCTCCTTTGGGTAGTGAGGTTATGATTTCTTGTCATGTGGCATTTTTCGTGTTATATCTTATAATCCGGTGCTTCAGATCAAAATGACGACAACTGCGCCTCCGGTCCATGTGCATGAAGACTTCTCGATAGTCATTGACAAGGTCAAGCCGGCTCCGGTAGACAAAAGAAAACTAGTACTCGACTATATAGGCAGGAGCCTCCGTGCTTGCTTGCTAGTGTTGCTCTCTTCACACTGTCTCGTCCTCTCCAGATCTAAACACGACAGCGGTGGCCACACACAATCTCTCTGCTCACCACTGGTCACAGATCCAGCCGGATCCTCTCTGCCGGGGAAGGTGAGAAGGTGCAATGTTCACGCGGTCGTCCTCGGCGACGGCTCTTACCCACTGCCGGCCTGTCCCGATCAACGTGCCTTGCCGTTCTCTCCCAAGCACCGCTATCGAGGGAGGGCCTACGACCCCTTTTCCTTGCTGCCGTAGTGTGGGCAAATCTGGCCTCCCGCCGCCCACCTAGCGACATCCCGGCGACCCTCAGGTATAACTTCCTTAGAAACCGGCCTTGCTCTACTTCCCGAGCTCCTGACGTTGCTGCATTTGTATCTTTTACTATTTCTCAGCCCCCCTCGTAGGTAGGATCGATCGACTGTTCGAAAACCACCTAAATTTTTACGGTTAAGAGGTAAAACTAGTTCATGCACACGAATCTAGCACTACTTGGTTCAAACAAGGAAGAAAGGGGGTGGGGGTGGGGGAAGATTTGTTACCTGAATCTAGGACTTGGTCGAAAGAGGAAATAATGGGGGCAAAAAGTTGCAGAGACTGGCTATCCAACTGGCCTCTAGGTCTAATAAGGAAATAAAGGGAAACACAATACAAACTCAATATAAACCCAATCTATTGGTTGAAAAAGGAAAGAAAGTGGGGACTAGGGGACAAGTCAACGGAGTAAGTCCAGCACTAGATTTGCTGGCCTCACACGGTATAAATTGGCTATACCGAACAAAAATGGGACCAACCCAGATATCATGTTGTGATGTTTGTTGCCTCAAGACACTCTTATGTAATGCCACTGGTAAAATGTAGCAGTCGCACTGTTAAAAGTAAGGACACGTTAAACCAATGTTGTTTTCAATGTAATGCCTCTAGTAATACGAATCAATGTCACTTTTTTCCATGTCCTGCTAAATTTTCCATTAAGATAAGTTGCTTCTTTTCGTTAGAAATGCAACTGTCCTGGTCCGCCTACTCTCCCGTGCCCAAATACCAACTCTATAGCAGCTGTTAATGTAATGTTGCTGGTAAAATGAAGCAATGGCACCATTAAAGTAATGTCGTATTTAACGGTTGTCATAGTTAATCCTAATGCCCACACTAATATCTAGCAATGCTGCTGCTTTTGAAATTGCTACTGTCCTTGTAGGATTACCATTCAGATAAGGAACATGCTTCTTTTCATTTGATGCATGTTTCATCACTTGTTAGTCACCCTCAATTCCACCTTTTTTGTGGAAACAGAGATATACATTTCACGCTCGATCTTAGTTGAACTGCACTAATGATATCCAAATTATAGTTGAACATTCCAGGAGCTTCACAACCAACCTTGATGTTGCTCAATTTTATTGCAACTAATGAAGAAGAAGCTCTGTGGGTTTCGTTTTATGATGGAAATGGAACCGGGGCTGGAGCCCTTTTCTTAAAAAAACTGAAGAAGTTGCTAGCTCACGGGACATTGCTTCATTTTAGGTGAACTACACCAAAACGTCCAATGAATTGAATCATCCATGTTGGTGACTGAAAGAGCCAGCTTCAGCATCCCAGTCTAAGCACCCCCGGCCTCCATCCTTGCGACGCACGGTACACCTCGTTTGCCACTTGCTCGACCCTAGTGTCACTCACAAAATGAAGTAATAATACAGTTAAAATAGAGCGAGTGTCCTCTCTATTATTTCATTTCCAATGCAGATAAAGAAAGTGCTTCTATTTGTTAATGTATGTTTCATCAACTAGTCCAATTGTTAATGTTTAAGCGTTTCTGCAAACTTGGGTGCTTAATTTTAGTTGATCTGCACAAAAATAGAGATTTGAATGTCTCAAGGCGCCTCCTTGTACTACCGCTGTACACTGATGTTCATCACTGGCAAAAGATGTATCTGGGAGACTTGGGACGATTTCCAGTATGAGGCGTACCGTGTGAGGCAACAACAATAGCAACAACAACAACAACAACAACAATAACAACAACAACAACAACAACAACAACAACAACAACAGCAGCAACAACAACAGCAGCAGCAACAGCAGCAGCAGCAACAACAACAAAGACAACAACAACAACAACAACAACAACAGCAACAGCAGCAACA
>NW_021187532.1:33143-34276 GCF_002162155.2 Triticum dicoccoides
ATCTGGGTGGATTGAGGCACCTGATGTCTATCAGGACTTGCCTGTTTTTTTTGGACCGCCACCCAGGCTCAAAGGGATCATAAGATCTTTCATGCTAGAAACTTCCGTGTGCAGCCACATGCTACTATGGGCTCTAGCATAGTTGACTAAGTTGTGCGAACTCTTACGGGGTGGACTAGCAGATGTAGGGGATGTAGGTGTACCGGTCTACCCCACATGTAAGGTGCTAGTGCTTCTGAAAGACTATGTCTCGGTCATCCGTTTCTCAAACACCATGTAGTGCGAGAAAACAAACGGAGGCGATCGAGTCATGTGGGGAAAAGTGCGCAAACCTCTGCAGAGTAACAAACTAATCATGATTAGCCGTGTCCCCGGTTATGGACATTTTGAGTATCTAGTACTTGAATATCTTTGTGAATCTCAACATGTTACCTCTAATAAAAGCTATTGGGTTTTAATGAGTACTTTTAAATTGGGATTGAGGATGATGTCAACCATTCTCAATGTTTAACAACCACCATGATAGTTAAACAAAATTATTCCTTTGATGTAGGGAAAAATTGGCTTTTCACAAAACTGTAACCGTAGAGCTTTACCACCAGCCATATATGCATGTAGTATAGCCTATTCTTTCATTACTCTCTATGTGTTACATTGCCAGCATATTCCATGTGCTGACCCGTTTTCGGGCTGCAACTTTTCATGTTGCAGACTTTTCAGACGACGAGTAAGTGGTACGTTAGGGTTACGATTTCCTATACTCAACTTTGCCGTTGGTGTTGATGGGAATCCACAACCTTGTTGCTTCTGCTATATTTTGGATTGAGGTAATAGTTTTACGTTACTTTATACATGTGATTTACCTCTGTTATAAATCCTTCGAGTACTGTGTGTGTCAGCATACCGATCCAGGGATGACACGAAAGCACAGAGACTTGATCCATTCGGGTCGGGTCGCTACACAACAACAATAACAACAACAACAACAACAACAACAACAACAACAACAACAACAGCAACAGCAACAACAACAACAACAACAACAACAACAACAACAACAACAACAACAACAACAACAACAACAACAATTGCAGCAACACCAACACCAACGACAGCAACAACGACAGCAACAA
>NW_021187533.1:0-2254 GCF_002162155.2 Triticum dicoccoides
AGTTGTCACATCAACTGGAACTGGTCTACCAAATCCTTGTCCTCACCAAGCAACTGGTTCTATCCCTTTCTCTCCTTACTTTACAGTTGTCTTCGTGAAGTCATTACTTGCCTACCTGATTCCTTTGACTTCATTGTGTGAAGACTTTTATCTTTTTAGCTTCATATTATCTTCCATACTGATCCTCTCTACCTAGTTGCAGTTAGTCTTCATGCTTTCCCTGTATTGCATGCTTGACTAATGCTTGCCTAGTGTAGTCTTCATTCCGCTGCATACTATATAGGCTCAGTTTACTGATACGTCTCCAACGTATCTATAATTTATGAAGTATTCATGCTATTATATTATCCATGTTGGATGCTTTATATGCATTTATATGTTATATTATATGATTTTGGGGACTAACCTATTAACCTAGAGCCTAGTGCCAGTTTCTGTTTTTTCCTTGTTTTTGAGTTCGCAGAAAAGGAATATCAAATGGAGTCCAACGGAATGAAACCTTCGGGAAAGCGATTTTTGGAACAAACGTGATCCAGAGAACTTGGAGTGGACGTCAAGAAAGAAGGGAGGAGGCCACGACGCAGGGATGCGCGCCTGCCCCCCTGGGCGCGCCCCCCACCCTCGTGGGCTCCTCGCAGCTCCACCAACCTACTTCTTCCTCCTATATATACCCATATACTCCAAAAACATCCAGGGGCACCATAGATCGAGAGTTGCACCACCGCAAGCCTCTGTAACCACCAAAAACCAATCGGTACCCTGTTCCGGCACCCTGTCGGAGGGGGGATCCCTCACCGGTAGCCACCTTCATCATCTCGGCGCTCTCCATGACGAGGAGGGAGTAGTTCACCCTCGGGGCTGAGGGTATGTATCAGTAGCTATGTGTTTGATCTCTCTCTCTCTCTCTCTCTCTCTCTCTCTCTCTCTTTCTCTCTCTCGTGTTCTTGATTTGGCACAATCTTGATGTATCGTGAGCTTTGCTATTATAGTTGGATCTTACGATGTTTCTCCCCCTCTACTCTCTTGTAATGGTTTGAGTTTTCCCTTTGAAGTTATCGTATCGGATTGAGTCTTTAAGGATTTGAGAACACTTGATGTATGTCTTACATGTGCTTATCTGTGGTGACAATGGGATATTCACATGATCTACTTGATGTACGTTTTGGTGATCAACTTGCGGGTTCAATGACCTTGTGAACTTTTGCATAGGGGTTGGCACACGTTTTCGTTTTGACTCTCTGGTAGAAACTTTGGGGAACTCTTTGTGGTACTTTGTGTTGGTTGAATAGATGAATCTGAGATTATGTGATGCATATCGTATAATCATGCCCACGTATACTTGAGGTGACATTGGAGTATCTAGGTGACATTAGGGTTTTGGTTGATTTGTGTCTTAAGGTGTTATTCTAGTACGAACTCTATGATAGATCGAACGGAAATAATAGCTTTGTGTTATTTTACTACAGACTCTTAATGTGTTATTCATGCACTAGTGAAAGTATGAACCCTAGGCCTTGTTTCCTAGCATTGCAATACCGTTTACGCTCATTTTTATCATTAGTTACCTTGCTGTTTTTATATTTTCAGATTACAAAAACCTATATCCACCATCCATATTGTACTTGTATCACCATCTCTTTGCCGAACTAGTGCACCTATACAATTTCCATTGTATTGGGTGTCTTGGGGACACAAGAGACTCTTTGTTATTTGGTTGCAGGGTTTTTTGAGAGAGACCATCACTACTAGGGAAAAGCCTATACACAGGATCTTACCAGCAGCGAGTTTTAAAACAAGGCGCTGTTGCAATTTATCAGTAGCGTGCTCCACCAGAACTCGCTGCTGAAATAAAAGTAGCAGTAGCGCACCACCTCTAAGACACGCTACTGCTATTATTCCCATGACCCCGCCATAGAGCTAGTTATAGCAGCATCACGTTAAATAGAAGAGCGCTACTGGTAGGTAGTTTAGCAGTAGCGCCTTTCCGTACACCGCGCTACTGCTAAAACTAGCTATCTCACCCCCCACGCTCTCTTCTCTATCCGATCCACACTCACTCGATCTCCCCCTCAACCCCCCTCGCCCCCGCGCCGGTCCTCCCTCGTCGGCCGCCGTCGCCTACCCCTCCTCCCTCTGTGCCGCCGTCACCTCCTCCTCCTCACCGGACTCGGTACCGCCCTCCTCCTCCGTCCTCCCTCAACTCGTCGCCGGCCGGCCCCTCCTCGCTCCGCCCTTCCTCCTCCGTCCTACTCTC
>NW_021187534.1:0-1260 GCF_002162155.2 Triticum dicoccoides
TCTATGTATTCACACGTGTATTACGATTTCCGGATAATACAGTTATAGCATGAATAAAAGACAATTATCATGAACAAGGAAATATAATAATAATACTTTTATTATTGCCTCTAGGGCATATTTCCAACAGTCTCCCACTTGCACTAGAGTCAATAATCTAGTTCACATCGCCATGTGATTAACACTCACAGGTCACATCGCCATGTGACTAATACCCAAGAGTTTACTAGAGTCAGTAGTCTAGTTCACATCACTATGTGATTAACACTCAATGAGTTTTATGTTTGATCATGTTGCTTGTGAGAGAGGTTTTAGTCAACGGGTCTGAACCTTTCAGATCCGTGTGTGCTTTACAAATCTCTATGTCATCTCCTAGATGCAGCTACCACGCTCTATTTGGAGCTATTCCAAACAACTGTTCTACTTGGAGCTATTCTAAATTATTTCTCCATTATATGTATCCGGTCTCTCTACGCAGAGCTATCCGGATAGGTGTCAAGCTTGCATCGTCGTAACCTTTACGACGAACTCTTTTACCACCTCCATAATCGAGAAAATTCCTTAGTCCACTAGTTACTAAGGATAACTTTGACCGCTGTCCTGTGAGCCATTCTTGGATCACTCTTGTACCCCTTGACTGACTCATGGCAAGGCACACTTCAGGTGCGGTACACAGCATAGCATACTGAAGAGCCTATGTCTTAAGCATAGGGGACGACCTTCGTCCTTTCTCTCTATTCTGCCGTGGTCGAGCTTTAAGTCTTAACTTCGTACCTTACAACTCAGGCAAGAACTCCTTCTTTGACTGGTCCATCTTGAACACCTTCGAGATCATGTCAAGGTATGTGCTCATTTGAAAGTATTATTAAGCATTTTGATCTATCCTTATAGATCTTGATGCTCAATGTTCAAGTAGCTTAATCCAGGCTTTCCATTGAAAAACACTTTCAAAATAACCCTATATGCTTTCCAGAAATTCTACGTCATTTCTGATCAACAATATGTCAACAACATATACTCATCAGAAATTCTATAGTGCTCCCACTCACTTCTTTGGAAATACAAGTTTCTCATAAACTTTGTACAAACCCAAAATTTTTGATCATCATCAAAGCATACATTCCAACTCCGAGATGCTCACTCCAGTCCTTAGAAGGATTGCTGGAGCTTTGCATACTTATTAGCATCTTTCGGGATTGACAAAACCTTCCGGTTGTATCACATACAACCTTTCCTCATTAAAATCGTCGAGGAAACAAT
>NW_021187535.1:0-1121 GCF_002162155.2 Triticum dicoccoides
ATTGCGTTATAAGATCAGAGGCGATGACCCTGGTGACGATGTTGAGGGCCAGAAACCCAGGAAGAGGGTTCCCGCCAAGGTGATGTGGTATGCTCCTATAATACCACGGTTGAAACGTCTGTTCAGGAACAAAGAGCATGCCAAGTTGTTGCGATGGCACAAAGAGGACCGTAAGTCGGACGGGGAGTTGAGACACACCGCAGATGGAACGCAATGGAGAAAGATCGACAGATGGTTCAAAGATTTTGCAGCTGACGCAAGGAACATAAGATTTGCTCTAAGTACGGATGGCATGAATCCTTTTGGCGAGCAGAGCTCCAGCCATAGCACCTGGCCCGTGACTCTATGCATCTACAACCTTCCTCCTTGGTTGTGCATGAAGCGGAAGTTCATTATGATGCCAGTGCTCATCCAAGGTCCGAAGCAACCCGGCAACGACATCGATGTGTACCTAAGGCCATTAGTTGATGAACTTTTACAGCTGTGGGATGGTGTCCGTGTGTGGGATGAGCACAAACAAGAGGAATTTGACCTACGAGCGTTGCTTTTCGTAACCATCAACGATTGGCCTGCTCTTAGTAACCTTTCGGGACTGTCAAATAAGGGATACAATGCATGCACGCACTGCTTACATGAGACTGAAAGTGTACATTTGCCAAATTGTAAGAAGAACGTGTACCTTGGGCATAGTCGATTTCTTCCGAAAATTCATCCAGTAAGAAAGAAAGGCAAGCATTACAACGGCAAGGCAGATCACCGGCCGAAGCCTGCGGAACGCACTGGTGCTGAGGTATTTGATATGGTCAAGGATTTGAAAGTCATCTTTGGAAAGGGTCCTGGCGGACAATCAGTTCCGAAGGGAGCTGACGGGCACGCAGCCATGTGGAAGAAGAAATCTATATTCTGGGAGCTAGAATATTGGAAAGTCCTAGATGTCCGCTCTGCAATCGACGTGATGCACGTTACGAAGAATATTTGCGTGAACCTCCTAAGCTTCTTGGGCGTGTATGGGAAGACAAATGATACAAAGGAAGCACGGCAGGACCAGCAACGTTTGAAAGACCCTGATGACCGGCATCCGGAATGGTTTCAAGGTCGTGCCAGCTACGCTCTGACCAAAG
>NW_021187536.1:0-1102 GCF_002162155.2 Triticum dicoccoides
ATTGCGTTATAAGATCAGAGGCGATGACCCTGGTGACGATGTTGAGGGCCAGAAACCCAGGAAGAGGGTTCCCGCCAAGGTGATGTGGTATGCTCCTATAATACCACGGTTGAAACGTCTGTTCAGGAACAAAGAGCATGCCAAGTTGTTGCGATGGCACAAAGAGGACCGTAAGTCGGACGGGGAGTTGAGACACACCGCAGATGGAACGCAATGGAGAAAGATCGACAGATGGTTCAAAGATTTTGCAGCTGACGCAAGGAACATAAGATTTGCTCTAAGTACGGATGGCATGAATCCTTTTGGCGAGCAGAGCTCCAGCCATAGCACCTGGCCCGTGACTCTATGCATCTACAACCTTCCTCCTTGGTTGTGCATGAAGCGGAAGTTCATTATGATGCCAGTGCTCATCCAAGGTCCGAAGCAACCCGGCAACGACATCGATGTGTACCTAAGGCCATTAGTTGATGAACTTTTACAGCTGTGGGATGGTGTCCGTGTGTGGGATGAGCACAAACAAGAGGAATTTGACCTACGAGCGTTGCTTTTCGTAACCATCAACGATTGGCCTGCTCTTAGTAACCTTTCGGGACTGTCAAATAAGGGATACAATGCATGCACGCACTGCTTACATGAGGCTGAAGTGTACATTTGCCAAATTGTAAGAAGAACGTGTACCTTGGGCATCGTCGATTTCTTCCGAAAATTCATCCAGTAAGAAAGAAGGGCAAGCATTACAACGGCAAGGCAGATCACCGGCCGAAGCCTGCGGAACGCACTGGTGCTGAGGTATTTGATATGGTCAAGGATTTGAAAGTCATCTTTGGAAAGGGTCCTGGCGGACAATCAGTTCCGAAGGGAGCTGACGGGCACGCAGCCATGTGGAAGAAGAAATCTATATTCTGGGAGCTAGAATATTGGAAAGTCCTAGATGTCCGCTCTGCAATCGACGTGATGCACGTTACGAAGAATATTTGCGTGAACCTCCTAAGCTTCTTGGGCGTGTATGGGAAGACAAATGATACAAAGGAAGCACGGCAGGACCAGCAACGTTTGAAAGACCCTGATGACCGGCATCCGGAATGGTTTCAAGGTCGTGCCA
>NW_021187537.1:0-1716 GCF_002162155.2 Triticum dicoccoides
TTCACCGGCTGCTTGGCGTCCATCAGCCGATTCATCAGTCGGCGGGGCGAGAAGGCTCTCCCTTTATACCAGCTCATGAAGAAGACAACCTTTTTTGAGTGGAACCCCAAGGCGGACGAAGCTTTTCTCCAATTAAAGAAAATGTTGACTACTCCCATTGTGCTGTCGGCACCGACTCCCAAAGAGCCCATGCTCTTGTACATTGCCGCCACCATCCGGGTAGTCAGCACAGTCATTGTAGTCGAGCGCAAGGAGGAAGGCAAGGCGCTACCTATCCAGAGACCGGTATATTACCTGAGCGAAGTACTGTCGGCCTCCAAGCAGAACTACCCCCACTACCAGAAGATGTGCTACGGCGTGCACTTTGCCGCCAAGAAGCTGAAGCCTTACTTTCAGGAGCATCCAATCACTGTGGTTTGCACAGCCCCACTAGCCGAGATCATCGGAAGCCGAGATGCTTCTGGCCGAGTGGCAAAATGGGCCATTGAGCTGGCTCCCTACACCATCTACTACCAGCCCCGCACCGCCATCAAGTCGCAAGCACTGTCCGACTTCCTCGTCGACTGGGCCG
This sequence comes from Triticum dicoccoides, assembly GCF_002162155.2. Classification (NCBI taxonomy): domain Eukaryota; kingdom Viridiplantae; phylum Streptophyta; class Magnoliopsida; order Poales; family Poaceae; genus Triticum; species Triticum dicoccoides. The sequence goes on from NW_021187537.1 coordinate 572, forward strand.
AGACCTAGTACCTGCCGCCAGCGCCCGACTCCACCCATTGGCGGATGCATTTTGACGGCTCCAAGATGCACACCGGCTTGGGAGCCGGCGTTGTCCTCACTTCCCCCAAAGGCGACAAGCTCAGATATGCACTGCAAATCCACTTCGCCGCCTCCAACAATGTCGCTGAATATGAGGCGCTCATTCACGGGCTCTGGCTTGCCAAAGAACTCGGCATTCGCCGGATCCTGTGTTATGGCGACTCCGACTTGGTGGTCCAGCAGTCATCTGGCGACTGGGACGCCAAGGATGCAAACATGGCGAGCTACCGTTTCCTTGTACAGCAACTCAACGGATATTTTGAGGGGTGCGATTTCTTTCACGTGCCAAGAAATGACAACGACCAAGCAGACGCCCTGGCACGAATCGCCTCCACCCGCCAAGCAATACCATCTGGCGTCACCCTTTGGCGCCTCCTCAAGCCGTCTGTCAAGCCTTCACCAAAATCAGACTCCATCTTTGTGCCGGCTCCCCCCGAAGAAGTCGGATCCGACTCAAGAGCCCCAGCAGTCGGCACGAGAATTCCTGCGAACGACTCCAAGAACGCCGCAGTCGAAGCCGGCCCGGGGACTTCAGAACCCGGCCCGGGGACTGCGGCGACCAGTCCGAAGACTCTAGAAATCGTCCCGGGGACTGCGCCAGTCGGCCCGGGGACTTCATCAATCCAGCAAGCGGCCGCAGACTGCAGCCCGCCGCCTCCCAGCCCAGCCGCCCTCGTCTAAGTCGCAGTACTAACGGTTGAAGAAATAGCAGCGCCCTCATGGGCCCAGCCCATCCTCAAGTTTCTAGTGAGCAAAGAGCTGCCAACTGATGAAATCCTGGCTCGGCAAGTACAACGACGAGCGGCAGCTTACACCATAGTCAACAAAGAGCTGGTCAGGCGCAGCGTCACTGGTGTCTACCAGCGTTGCGTCGAGCCAGAGCAAGGCCAAGCAATTCTCAAAGACATCCATCAAGGCGAGTGCGGCCACCATGCGGCTTCAAGAGCACTCGTCGCCAAACCCTTCCGGCACGGTTTTGTTCTGGCCAACCACCTTGGAAGAGGCCGAAGAATTGGTCCAAAAGTGCAAAGGGTGCCAGAAGTTCTGCTCCAAGCCACATCAGCC
>NW_021187538.1:0-1484 GCF_002162155.2 Triticum dicoccoides
GAGATCGTGTCGGACCTCTGCCATGCCGGGTTCAAAGACTGATCTGATGTGGAGAAAGCCTATTTTCAGCGGCCCTACCAGGGAGGACGGCCCTACAGATCTTTCCAGGTGTTAAAACCATCATCCAGCCCACGAATCACAAGGATGATTATGAGACATTTTTTGTTGTCTAATTGCCCTGGAGACTCCAAGGAAAGGATCAGACAGAGACATCTTTCGTACCTTCAGCCGGAAGCCTGTACTCAGCTGCGAAACAAGGTTCACTAATCTTGGGTAAGCATTATCAATCAAGTTAAAATCCGAGATGATAACCCAGTTGTTTGGATGCGACCAATGCTTAGTTTATTTTAATTGTACGTATAAGAATGGTGCATTATGTGATTTCTCCTTTCCCAGGTCAAATCAACTTATGGAACAGAAGGTAAAGAAAAGATCATGTTATCAGTACTGGTATACGTGTCATTGCTAGCAAGTTAATCTAGAGCTCTGATCAGTGATTTATCACCATTTGCAATATTATCAGATTTTGAGTCGTATGGTACAATGTTGTCTGGTGCGTCTCAAAAACAAAATTTGTTATCCAGTGCTTGGATTTGTTGAGACTACTTCTACTGTTTAAAGTTCAATTTTTTGTGACTGCTCACCAGACCCCTGTTCATACATTAGTTCATCTCATCATGGTAGCATACAGTTAGGTTGTATTCAATAATTCTGTATGTATGTTTGCTAGCATGACGCGTCAATGATTTTAGGTGTTCGACGCATGCCTAAAATCATATGTTTACATTCCCCTGTTCATTAAATTTATCCAAATTAATTTAGTGCAATACAAGGGTTGGGTCAGTTAGGAGAAAGAGGATTTTGGCCCCCCTTGACATGCATGCAGCACTTGGCATTGTGTGATCCTAATGAAATTATTTGTCAATCTACGAAGTTATCCCTGTTAAAAATATATAATAACATGGAATTATATATATATACCAGTACATATGGCGGAAACCATCTTCTATGTCATTGTATTTGCCAAACTTCGAAATGTTGTTTCTTTCGGTTCAAAGAATATGGATGTCTATTCGAGATTATTCTTCAGCTTCTGTATGGGACATGCATGCCAGCAGAGGAACACCATAATAATAGACAAACTTATACTAAGTTGCAAGTTGAACCTCATATGCGATTGGCCAACTTTTATTGCTTACGCATACTTACATTTAGGATCACCAAGATGTAGGTCAAGGGAGTGGCCAGCAGAGTGATTCTTTCAAATATATGACACTACTACTTAATTTTTTTGTTTCCACATTATATTAGTATAATACAATAATGCAAAACTACATAAAAAATACCTAGCCCGTGCAGTGGCACGGGTTGACGACTAGTATCTATAACTACTATTCCCTCCGTTTCAAAATAAATGTCTCAACTTTGTACTAACATTAGTGCAAAATTATACTAATGTTGAAACAGTTGTTTTGAGAAGGAGG
>NW_021187539.1:0-866 GCF_002162155.2 Triticum dicoccoides
TTTTGAGCTTGAATGTGATGCTAGTGGAATTGGATTAGGAGGTGTGTTATTACAAGATGGCAAACCTGTTGCATACTTTTCTGAAAAATTGAGTGGGCCTAGTCTGAATTATTCTACTTATGATAAAGAATTATATGCTCTTGTTCGGACTTTAGAAACATGGCAACATTATTTATGGCCCAAAGAATTTGTTATACATTCTGATCATGAATCTTTGAAACATATTAAAAGTCAAGCTAAACTGAATCGTAGACATGCTAAATGGGTTGAATTCATTGAGACTTTCCCTTATGTCATTAAACACAAGAAGGGCAAAGAAAATGTTATTGCTGATGCATTGTCTCGTCGCTATACTATGCTTTCACAACTTGACTTCAAAATATTTGGTTTGGAGACCATCAAAGATCAATATGTGCATGATGCTGATTTTAAAGATGTAATGCAGAATTGCAAAGAAGGAAGAATGTGGAACAAGTTTGTCTTTAACGATGGATTTGTGTTTCATGCTAACAAGCTATGCATTCCAGCTAGCTCCGTTCGTCTTTTGTTGTTGCAGGAGGCGCATGGAGGAGGATTAATGGGACACTTTGGCGTGAAGAAGACGGAGGACGTACTTGCTACACATTTCTTTTGGCCAAAGATGAGACGGGATGTTGAGCGTTTTATTGCTCGATGCACTACATGTCAAAAAGCTAAGTCACGACTCAATCCTCATGGTTTATATATGCCTTTGCCTGTACCTAGTGTTCCTTGGGAGGATATATCTATGGACTTTGTTTTAGGTTTACCTCGAACAAAGAAGGGGAGGGATAGCATATTTGTTGTCGTGGATAGATTCTCGAAAATGGCACACTTTATACCATGTC
>NW_021187540.1:0-887 GCF_002162155.2 Triticum dicoccoides
GCAAACATGCAATAAGTCATTCAACACAGAATCATCACCAAGATTAAAGGTCATATCAAAATGATTAAACATTGGTTCTTTTGCATCAATAGTTAATTCAATGGGTGCACTCAAAATTGTTGGTATTTCAGTTGTTTGATCACATGGCAAAGTCAAATTATCAACGTAGTCCTCTAAAATAGGTGGTGTGATCAAAGTAGTGGGTAGCTCATCAGATGGTGCATTCAAATTGACAAGGCATTCATCATTCTCATGTAGAGATGGAAGATCAGTACCTTTGTCATTACCTCTTATGATCAACTCAGATGATGTAGCCACTCTCGGGGGCGATGTGTCACATGGTGGAGGTGATGTAGTCCTGACAACAACGGATGTGGTTGTCATAGTATGCTTAGTAGTTGAAGGAACAATCATATCAACTCTTGGAATGTGCACCATGCGTGATAGAGGTGGGGGTGTCCCGATCTTTCGATGAGATGATAACTATCGATTTGGTGGAGACGACTTTGACGATCCGACTACAAACGTGCACGACGTTGCGCCTTAGCAATCGCTAAACCAATCTCCTGAGGTTACTGACGATGCCGGAAGCACGGTCAGCCTGACCACGAAGGTCTATTCCTGCAAGCAATCGAAGAACGAGCAAGAATATGATAAAGCAATCTGAATATTGCAAATATATATGACGTATTGATAATGGTGGGGATCCGTAAGCGGTCTTGGTCTGGTCGTTGGACACAAACGAAGTACACGAAGTTGCAATGGCTAACTTTTAACTAAACAAATCCCAAGGAAAAGCTACTAGATGGATCTACTTATATAGGAGCAAGGGGTGGCGGCCAAGGAGGTGGGAGGACGTCCCAAGGCAGCCTAAAACTAAATCTAGG
>NW_021187541.1:0-903 GCF_002162155.2 Triticum dicoccoides
CGATAGTGGTTTTGGTCGTTTCGGCCACCAAATGAACCGCGGAGGCCACCGGAGTGAAGCTGAGGACGACCCGAGGCTCTTGGCGGAGTCCGTTGGGGTCGGGGTGGCCGGAGTCGACGGCGGCGAGCTCGGCTGCGGCGGCCGGGGTTCGGTCGTGCACGGGAACGGTGTTGCAGAGTGTTAGGGGGGGTGTTGGAGCGTGCTACGTGCTCCTAGTGAGATGTGGAGCACGATGGCGTGCTCGGTTGGGCGCTACGGCGATCGTGGCCACGACGGCGACATCGCCGGCGGCGTGAAGCTTTCGGCCGCGGTGGGGCTAGGGCCTAGGGGTCGGGAGAGAGCAGGGGAGAAGGGGGAAACGGTGGCGTAGCTCACCGCGGTTGCAGTGGGCGTCGAAGCGGGCTCGGGGACGCGTCGGAGACGACGAATTTGACGGCGACGGTGGTCGGAGTTCGAAGAGGGGAACGGCGACGTGGCGGCGATGCAGGGCTTCCGGGGACCCATGGAGCGGTGGGGAGGAAGAAGGAGTCGAGGCGGAGCTTCTGAGCTGGTCGGGGAAGCGAGGGGTGGTCGGAGACGGTGGCTAAGGCGAACGGCGGCGACGGTGAGCTTCGCCCGTGAGAGAGAGAGAGTGAGGGAGAGGAAGGAGAGAGCCGGGGAGAGTGAGAGAGAGCAGGGGGGATCGGGACGGGCTGCGGGCGTCGTCCACGCGGCCAGGAGGGCGTCGGCAAGCAGGAGGTGGCCGCGCGGCCGCGCGCGCGCGAGCACGCAGCAGCTTCGGGGCGAGGGGAGGAAGACGACGGGGAGCTACAGTGCTGGGCTGGGTCGGTTGCTGGCTGGGCCGGCCAGCTGGCTGGGCCGCACAGGTAAGTCTTCCCCTTTCTTTTCTGTTTTCTGTTTTTT
>NW_021187542.1:0-1713 GCF_002162155.2 Triticum dicoccoides
ATGTAGGTTTTCATAAATTATTATTGTTGACATTACCCTTGAGGTAAAAGGTTGGGAGGCGAAACTATAAGCCCCTATCTTTCTCTATGTCCGATTGAAACTTTGAAACCATAAATATCACATGAGTGTTAGCAATTGTGAAAGATTAAATGATAGTTGAGTGTGTGGAGTTTGCTAAACCAAAGCTCTTACATAGACCCTTCCCAAAAATAAGATGAATTGCAATTGTTTGATGACTAAGAGCATGGTTTGTTAGTTTTGAAGAAAGTTTATGATCTATACTTTAACTTGTTAATAGCTTGTTACTTGATCATGAAAAGTTTCATGAGTTGATCTACTATTATGATATATAATGATGCTTGAAAAAGTGATTGAAACTATCATTGATCAAACTTAAGCGCTTGCTAACATTCACACTTCATAAATTATTTCTTTTATCATTTACCTCATCGAGGATGAGCAAGAATTAAGGTTGGGGATGATGATACGTCTCTGTTTTGATGCTACTCATTGTCTTGTATCCAACAAGCTTGAGTTTGCTCAATTCGGAGCTCATTTGCAGAAGTTATGGCAGTTCTGGTTTTATTGTTACCCTCTGTTGTCTTCTCCGCAAAATGAAGGACTCCTAGTGTTGCTTATCTAGGGCATGCGGTAGTACTGCTCCTCGGAGCGGTAGTACCGCAGGCCCTTGCGGTAGTACCGCTCTGTGGGAGCGGTAGTACCGTGGCCCCCGACCTCCCACCGTAACTGGCAACTCCCTGAAATTTTCCTTCCCCTCGCTTCTACCACGGTTTTTTCCGTCATGGACGGCCCAAAGAATGTCATGCAGCTGCGTCTCCGGCCCGCCTAGGATGAAAAGCCCATTTTCTGTCATGATTTTTTGTCATAGAAGTAGGAGCCCACCACATCTATCATGATACCGAGTTTTGTCACAATTATCATCATAGAAGTGTCATATGTATGACAGAAAAAAAATCGTTCGGCCCAAAATGTCATGGATGTGTCTTTTTTTGTAGTAATGGTTGAATGAATTGAATATTATAAAGTCAAAATTTATATATGTTTCATATGCTTATAACATGGGGAGTAATGACTTCACACATAATAAGTATAGGTAGTAAACTTATTGAAAGTCAGCAAACGCAGCATTGGTCACTTGAGCAATTCATGAAAGAATATTAAAGGAAGAGAATTTCACATATAAATATACTATCTTGGACATATTTTGTAACTGTGAGCACTCATTAAAATATGACATGCTAAAAGGTTGATGTTGGACAAGGAAGACAACTTAATGGGTATGTTTTCCTATATCCTAAACGTTATATTGTCTTGGATCATCCAACATGTTGAGCTTGCTTTCCCTCTCATGCTAGCCAAATTTTTTGCATCAAGTAGAGATACTACTTGTGCTTCCAAACATCCCTTAAACCAGTTTTGCCATGAGAGTCCACCATACCTACCTATGGATTGAATAAGATCCTTCAAGTAAGTTGTCATCATGCATGCAATAAAAATTGCTTCTTAAATATGTATGATCTATTAGTGCGAAGAAAATAAGCTTTATACGAACTTGTGATAGGGAAGAAATAAAAGCGACAGACTGCATAATAAAGGTCTTTATCACAAGCGGCAATATAAAGTGACGTTCTTTTGCATTAAGATTTTGTGCATCCAACCATAAAAGCGCATGACAACCTATGCTTCCCTCTG
>NW_021187543.1:0-990 GCF_002162155.2 Triticum dicoccoides
CTCCAAGAGCGCAATCAAGGCAGTCAAGGGAATCAAGGCCATAATCAGCACCACTTTGCTACACTGAACCAGTTCCTTGCTAATGGCCCAAAGACGTTCAGCGGTTGTGTTGAGGCTACCGATGCTGACGATTGGCTAGTGGATCTGGGCAAGCATTTTGAATGTAGCAACGTCAGGCCTGAAGATTTCGTCAAGTTCGCTTCTTTCCAGCTCAAAGATCAGGCTGCAGAGTGGTTCCAGCAGTACAAGGATTCCAGAGGTGGACGTGTTATCACTTGGAATGATTTTCGTCAAGATTTCCGCGCTCATCACATCCCTCAAAGTGTGGTTGAGAGTAAGCGTCAGGAATTCCGCAATCTGAAGCAAGGCTCTTTGTCTGTCTATGACTACAACAAGTTGTTCCAGAAGCTCGCCCGTTTTGCCAAGCAGGATGTTCCTGATGAGAAGAGCATGATCTATCAGTTCAGGGGTGGTCTTCGTGAGGAAATTCAGCTCGCTCTTGTCCTCTTTGAGCCGTTGAGATAAGATGAGTTCTACAACATGGCACTGAAGCAAGAGGCTGCTCAGATGAGGTGTGATGCTTCCAGGAAGTGTGCCAGAGATGTTACTCCATCTTCCTCTACTCAAGTGGTCAAGCAGCAGAAGTATTGGCTTCCTCCTCCTCCGTTCCGTCAGCCGTATCAGCAGAAGAGCAAAGGTGGCAGTGGTTTCTCCCACCCACCCAACCCAGGCTTTCAGAACAAGTCTTCGTCTCAAGCGCCAAGATCGAGTGCTCCGTATCACCGTCCGCTTTCAGAGGTCACGTGCAACAAGTGCCAACAGAAGGGTCACTATGCCAACAAGTGTACCAACCAGAGGCGTCTTCCTCCTCCTCCTCCTGTCAGATCGGCAAGTACAGCTGTGGTCAAGCATAACCCCAAGTCCGCCAAGGTCAACTTGATGAATGCAGCTCAGGCAGAGGACTCGTCAGATGTGATCATGGGTAACCTT
>NW_021187544.1:0-1122 GCF_002162155.2 Triticum dicoccoides
ATTATATGTAGATGACATACTCTTGATGGGAAATGATATAGAATTTCTGGACAGCATTAAGGCCTACTTGAATAAGTGTTTTTCAATGAAGGACCTTGGAGAAGCTGCTTATATATTAGGCATCAAGATCTATAGAGATAGATCGAGACGCCTCATAGGTCTTTCACAAAGCACATACCTTGATAAGATTTTGAAGAGATTCAGAATGGATCAGTCCAAGAAGGGGTTCTTGCCTATGTTACAAGGTGTGAGACTGAGCTCAGCTCAGTCACCGACCACGGCAAAAGATAAAGAAGAGATGAGTGTCATCCCCTATGCTTCAGCCATAGGATCTATTATGTATGCCATGCTGTGTACCAGACCCGATGTAAACCTTGCCGTAAGTTTGGTAGCAAGATACCAAAGTAATCCCGACAAGGAACACTGGACAGCGGTCAAGAATATCTTGAAGTACCTGAAAAGGACGAAGGACATGTTTCTCGTTTATGGAGGAGACGAAGAGCTCGTCGTAAAGGGTTACGTCGACGCTAGCTTCGACTCAGATCTGGATGACTCTAAGTCACAAACCGGATACGTGTATATGTTGAATGGTGGAGCAGTAAGCTGGTGCAGCTGCAAGCAGAGCGTCGTGGCGGGATCTACGTGTGAAGAGGAGTACATGGCAGCCTCGGAGGCAGCACATGAAGCGATTTGGGTGAAGGAGTTCATCACCGACCTAGGAGTCATACCCAATGCGTCGGGGCCGATCAAACTCTTCTGTGACAACACTGGAGCTATTGCCCTCGCCAAGGAGCCCAGGTTTCACAAGAAGACCAGGCACATCAAGCGTCGTTTCAACTCCATCCGTGAAAATGTTCAAGATGGAGACATAGAGATTTGCAAAGTGCACACGGATCTGAATGTCGCAGATCCGCTGACTAAACCTCTCTCGCGTGCAAAACATGATCAACACCAGAACTCTATGGGTGTTCGATTCATCACAATGTAACTAGATTGGTGACTCTAGTGCAAGTGGGAGACTGTTGGAAATATGCCCTAGAGGCAATAATAAAAGTATTATTATATTTCATTGTTCATGATAATTGTCTTTTATTCATGCTATAAATGTATTATCCGGAAATC
>NW_021187545.1:0-1159 GCF_002162155.2 Triticum dicoccoides
CGCGCGGTCCCTCCTCGGTCAGAAATGTCCTGGAAAACCAGCAGCACACACCAATTCGCTAGGAAATCCACGAACGAGTGTACCCTTCTTCAGCTCAGTCACCGCCTCCTCCGCCCCACAAACCTCCAGCACCATCGTCGATGAGGTCGAGCAGCACGCCGCGTCCTCCCGTGATCTCCCCCTTGCTCACCGTCCCCAAATCACAGCCGCATAAAGAGAACGGTACAATAGAGAAGGGGATTTTGTTTCAGCCTGATTGGGGAAAACGATAGCAACGATACCCTTTTCTACTTTTTGCTATGGCATGAATATTAGTTTTTTTTGTGGCTGGCATGAAATATTAGTTGTACATATTTTCCTATCGCTAAGATGGACAAACAGCACGTACTTGGAACTACAATTGAGAAATACGTTCTCTCTCAAAAAAGTGAGAAATACGATGCGTGACAAAACCACACTGGGTGAAGGATATAACTTTTTTTACATACAGACCAAAAGGAAAATAAAAACATTAGCTACAGAGACGTTTTTTAGGACCAAAAAAGAGTGTAATGCTAGACCGATGACAACTCAAATAATAATACAACGTTCATTTTCTTAATTATATATAGACACACACAAACCTTTTTTTGGCGGGCAAATATATATACAAACTTAGCTGAGTTTTTTTTTCGTCAAAAAAAACCTAGTTGTACAAAGGCATTTTTTAGTGAAGATTTTAATCAAATGGATACAAATCCTATAGTGGACAAAAAAATGAGAAACAAATATGATTGTACAGAAAAACCAAACATGTCAAAATTCTTAGGAATATGTCTTACATATATACTCCTATAATATTGTACAATAAACTTAATCGAAGTTTGAATCAAGAAAAAAAGAACATCAATCCATGGTGAGTACAAATTCTATCATATATATATTCTACAAAAAAAAATCTATTACTGTTCAAGATATCTTCCGACATTCCGATAAATCGACTGATTTATCGCTTACCAGTGTCTGACGATAAGATAAATCAGCCGACAAATCAGACGACATGGCGATAAATATACTGATATGCCGATAAATTGGCCGATTTACCCCTTATCATGGGTCGACCGATAAGTTTCCGATAAGCGATATCCCTAACATATTATGCACAAATAAAATGTGTTAA
>NW_021187546.1:0-2113 GCF_002162155.2 Triticum dicoccoides
CCCCATCATACAGTACAAACAACCACAGGCGACAGTTCTTCACATTACTCGTCGATCCATGGCCTCCTCTGAGATTCCATCCCAGCTAGGGCCGCGGGGTTACAAGGCCCCAGGCAAGGAAGAAGAACTTTCTGCTGTTTTCCGAGTTTGCCTCCTTTTTTCTGTTCAGTGCTGTATGTAGTCCTTGGTTTCACAATGCATCAACCTTGCCGTTTTCAAACAGATGTTGGTGAGAAATACTGTTTTCTTGCCGCTGTCGATGGATAGATGTGATGCTGCAATGCACGACGCTTATGGAATAACAAAAACAAAATGGACATTGCCATTGCCATTACAGATGGCATGAATCATCTCTACAGAGAGTCGGAGATTGAACCAACATCATACAAGAATATTAGAATTTTCCCCAAGTTTGAAACAAATGCAAGAATGGTACGTAGTACAACATTCTCTCCCAATGAGTTAACAAATACAGAGCAAGTAGCTGGCCCAATAATGTTCATCACATATAAAAAATGAGGTACTATCAGAAATCATGACCATAAGACAAGATGGTTGAGGTCACACCATGTCAAGGAGATCGGAGTTGAAAGCTTTACCCAGCCGAAATCTGAGCTTCAACACCGGCCATTCGCCCAGCAGCTTAGTGAGAATGGGCAACAAAGCTACCATGACGCAAATTGCAATAGCCGACCAGTGAAGACGTGGAGCCAACACAGTGTATAAACCAGTTGAAAAAGCTGTAGTTGTTGCAATGTATGCAAACCACATGAGCTTCTTAGTGAAGGATCTGTAATAAACCAAGAACTCATAATCCCCCCACCTTCCTATGATGCATATGAAGGCTACGGCAAAAGAGGATCACATTGCCAAGACATCAGAGATCAAGAATGCCTGAAAAGCAAACTTCTTAGACATGATTGGAAGTCCCTCGCTTCCATCATCGTTGCTGTATCCTCCAGGCAGGGTGAAGGCAGCGTCGAAGGTGATTGTCGCAATGAGGATCGCCACTAACGAAGTATTGCTTGTGTATGTTTGAGTTAGTGATTTTGCATCCTTCCTTGATTCTTCAGAGGCCTTTCGCTTGGCGAAAATCTGAAGATTATGAAGATTGGCAGCATCCTGTGGATTAGCTTTCAACATAAGGATGGCCACTTCATTCTGCATGAATCCAATGAAATAAGGTAAGGTAAAACTCATGGTGTTAAAAGTAGAACGGACTATTCTACTATCTAAAAATCATTGTTACTCACAGTAGTTTTTTAGTTCAAAATTGCGCGGCAAGGATAAAAACACATGGCCACCCCTGTATAAACTGATCTTGAAATAATCACCTTCAGGTAATATCTTATTTAGTTCTCCCTTTGTAGTGACCTAAAACGTCCAACATTTGTTTATAGAGGGAGTACCTTCACTAGGCAAATATCATGCCAATGAGTCTATTTTAAAGAATAGAAAACATACTATAGGGGCCGTTCTACATTTTACAGTCAAAGATAGGCATGTCTACGTTCCAATCGAAAGGATGTCAAAAAATACATTTCTACCTAAAGCACATGCCTTGCCTACATTCCTATCTAAAAAATGTCCAAATAAATACATTCCTAGCTAAAGCATGTGCATTGTCGGTAGGTATGGGGACGTCGCACCAAGAAACTCCGTGTTGGTCGCACTCCACGAGCGCAATCGAGGGAGCGAAGTCATGGGGTAGGCGGGGATACATCATGGCTCATGGGGAGTCATGCTGGCAGAGATGTCGTGCACGGGCTCCTCCTCATCGGTCATCGCATCGACCGATGTCTAAAAGCCCACCCCATCATGTACCTCCGCAGCAGTCGGCCCGTGCTCTAGCTCATCACCACCGGCGACACCAGGGTGGGATGGATCGATGTGTTGATCCACCACGCCGTCAGGAGGCACCCCGTTGCCTGGAAGGACCATGCCTCCACCCTTGCAGGCGTCAATTTGTTCACCACCGACTTCATTGCAGCGGATGCTTTGTCAATTGTCACGGTGGCACTGCTAGGAAACTACTTATATCTGGAGTCATACTGGTACAAACATACTAGTGGCGGGCGGCCAAAGGCAACCATCACTCATAATCTTGTCCCAT
>NW_021187547.1:0-1617 GCF_002162155.2 Triticum dicoccoides
GCAACCCTAGAATAATAGTGGATTATGATATGTCTATTTTCATACGAGAGAAAAATTTATTAAAGCATGAGCATAGCCTTACAACATAAGTCAAAAATACTGCCTGATTCAACATGCAATCCCAGCTATGTCTCGTAGGCAGGCCGCAAAGCCAAAAAAATAGAGCATAGGATAACAAGAGTAAAAGCACGTACCATAGGGGGCGTCTGCAGGTGCTGCAACGCTGAATTGAAGCGATCACCTTCAGGAGCACAGTGGTGTGGCCATGGTACATCCATCCTGCCTCAAGGAATCACATAGCATGTTCTGTCATAGCCCTGCAAAACAGAGGAAAAATTACTACTTGTACTAACCTTGTCAAGTGTGTGCATGTAACAAATGTTGGACATAACTAAACATGGAAGAATGAAATGCAACATATGGAAGAATCGAATGCTCATTCCTTTCTCTCTGCTTTTTGCGAGGACCATTACTCTCCCTTTAACAAGGCTAAAACATCATAATAAGACTTAACAGCAATCTTGAAAAGGTGGATATCCCATGTGAATCTAATTTTTCATATAAAGCACATGCCAAGTCTATTGATCCCAGTCCAGCAATTGCACAAGAAGAAGCGAGCATCATCAATATTGAGCAACATAAGCTATGAATTGTTTATAGTACATTCCAAAATTAATAGCTTATCATCTCTATTGATCTCCAAATCTGACCTATCAGCCAAATTGAAAGAATACATGTTAAATGCAACGATTGAACGTTCGTAGATCATGCAGTCGGGGCTGGACGAATGGGGCTGGCCGTCGAGGCCGGCGGCCGACTTCATCTAGTCACGCAGAACATGATCCATGCCCAACCACCTTGCCATCAGACGAGATGCATGGCCAGATCAAAGCTGCAGCCATGGCTGAGAAATGATATGTAGAGGACGCAAACAACCAATTGGAGTGTGGGAAATAGGTTGCCTATAACCTTGTGACTATAGGCACCCGCATGGAGGACTGGGGGGTGGGATGGCGCCGACTCTTCACCGGCGGCCGCAGCGGGGAGGACAGTGGGCCTCCTCTCGTGTTCGTTGAAAAGGTGGTGCGAGATCGCGAGGGAATTGGGTAGAGGAAGGGAGGGTGTCGGTGTCAAAACCAGCGGATCTCGGGTAGGGGGTCCCGAACTGTGCGTCTAGGCCTGATGGTAAAAGGAGGCAGGGGACACGATGTTTTACCCAGGTTCGGGCCCTCTTGATGGAGGTAAAACCCTACGTCCAGCTTGATTAATATTGATGATATGGGTAGTACAAGAGTAGATCTACCACGAGATCGGAGAGGCTAAACCCTAGAAGCTAGCCTATGGTATGATTGTATGTTGTGGTTATGGTATGATTGTATGTTGTGGTTGTTGTCCTACGAATTAAAACCCTTCATTTTATATAGACACCGGAGAGGGTTAGAGTTACACAAGATCGGTTACAAAGGAGGAGATATCCATATCCGTATTGCCTAGCTTGCCTTCCACGCCAAGTAGAGTCCCATCCGGACACGAGACGAACTCTTCAATCCTGTATCTTCATAGTCCAACAGTCCGGCCAAAGGATATAGTCCGGCTGTCCGGAGACCCCCTAATCCA
>NW_021187548.1:0-1177 GCF_002162155.2 Triticum dicoccoides
TGGGCCCTGTCGGTCAGATGGTTAGATTAGCGCTAACCACTGTTAGTTAACCCCTGACACTGACCAGTGGGCCCCAGCGCCACTAATTAGTAATTAGAATTAATTTAACCCTGTTTAACCCCCCTGTCACTGACGTGTGGGCCCCACACGTCAGGTTTGACTCCAGCCAGCCGCAGTTGACCACTGACGTCATGCTGACGTCATGCTGGCGCAATAACTATAATTTCTGGATTTAATTTAAATCAGGAAATTCCAGAATATTATTTAAACTTCAAAAATTCATAACTTTTATTCTGTAACTCCAAATTGGACAAATTATATATGAAAAATGATCAGAAAAATCCAATCTATCCATCTGTACTATTTTCATGCATGATCAAACAAGTTAAATTGATGTTTTAAGCAGAACAAGGAAAAGCACTTTAAAAGGCCATATTTTAATTTGAAATTTGAATCCTTGATTCAAATTTGTTCAAACCCTTCTGGTTTTAGTTGCATTAGCCCAATACACTCATTTTGCCATGTCTCATGCATGCATCATATTGTTGCATACTGTTTGTAATGTTTGTGTATCGGTGCTCTCTGCGGCAGGTTCTGTCTCCGAGGAATACCGTGATTACCCTAACGAAGAACCGTATCAGTGCATCGAACCATCAGGCAAGCAACCAACCATTTGATCATATCGATACAATCCCATGTTCTCGCTCCTGCTCTCTTTTACTGCATTAAGATAACGCGATTCAAACTGCTGTGTGCTACGGTAGTTGAACCCATTTCCTCTGCATGACCTGTCATTGCCACAGTAACTAGATGAAACTCACTAGCATGTGTAGGAGTTGATTGAGCCATATGTATGTGTTGTTCCTACCTTGCTATGCCTGCTATGCTTAGAGTCGTGTCAGGTCTGGTTCATCTGGGTGATGGGCTAGAGTGAAATGATTATGTCAGTAATGAGAGTGGTGTGGTGAACACGATTTGGTAAAGGTATCGATGAGAGGCCATGTAGGAGTACATGGTGGGTTGTTTCATTGAAGCCGACCTTAAGCACTGAGATCTGTATGCGTGATTTAAGATACAGCTACTACCATGCATTGGGCCCTGAAATATGACCCCGCTCGACTTCTTATTCACCCTAGCTCTCTGTCCAGGAGTTGCAAGTAGTTTCTGGTGTTTGTAG
>NW_021187549.1:0-991 GCF_002162155.2 Triticum dicoccoides
ATGTATCAGGACCTACGCCAGAGGTTCTGGTGGACTAGGATGAAGAGAGAAATTGCTCAGTATATTGCTAATTGCGACGTCTGTCGTCGTGTAAAAGCAGAGCATCAACGGCCTGCTGGCACCCTTCAACCCTTAGCTATTCCTGAATGGAAATGGGATAAAATTGGTATGGATTTCATTACCGGTTTTCCCAGGACCAAGAGAGGGAATAATGCTATTTTCGTCGTGGTCGATCGTCTTTCCAAAGTAGCCCATTTCTTACCTGTTCGTGAGAGTATAACCGCTAGCCAGCTGGCAGACTTATACATCTCCCGAATAGTGTCCCTCCATGGTGTTCCTTTGGAAATTAACTCGGATCGAGGAAGTCTTTTCACCTCTCGATTTTGGGAAAGTTTCCAAAATGCGATGGGAACCCGTCTCTCCTTTAGCACCGCCTTCCACCCTCAGTCGAGTGGTCAAGTGGAACGCGTCAACCAGATTCTAGAAGACATGCTTCGAGCCTCTGTTATCTCATTCGGAATGGACTGGGAGAAGTGTCTTCCATTTGCCGAATTCGCTTACAACAACAGCTATCAATCTAGCTTGGGTAAAGCCCCTTTTGAAGTTCTCTATGGACGACGGTGTCGAACACCCCTTAACTGGTCAGAGACCGGGGAAAGACAATTCTTTGGCCCGGATATGATTCAGGAAGCAGAAGAACAAGTTCGCATCGTTCGTGAAAAGTTGAAAACAGCCCAACCTCGTCAAAAGAGTCAATATGACCGAAAACATAAGGCTATGACTTTCGAGGTTGACGAGAAGGCTTATCTTCGGGTCACCCCTCTGAAGGGAACCCATCGTTTCGGTATCAAAGGCAAATTGGCTCCTCGTTACATTGGACCTTTTCGCATTCTCGCCAAACGAGGAGAAGTTGCCTACCAGTTGGAACTACCTCCGCACCTCTCCAGAGTCCACGATGTCTTCCACGTTTCTCAACTCAGGCGTTGCTTCT
>NW_021187550.1:0-1184 GCF_002162155.2 Triticum dicoccoides
TCTGGATAACATAAATAGATTATTGAATAGTTTGCACTAGAAATCACCTGACAAATATGCATATATGCAATATTTTTGGTCATATCCAAGGTAGTCATGTCCTCATCATCCTCCCCTTCTTGAAAATAAAGCCGTCCTCGGCATTGCTTAATCTGAAATGTGGCTAACAAAAGAGACAAGGTGTACATGTTGTATATGTATATGTCATCCATTTTTACTTCCCTTGATTTTTGCATATATGACACATGAATAGATGAGTAACTTGCATAGTTCATAAAATCTAAAGCCAAAAAATTAGCACAAGAAGTAGAAGGCATGAAAATATTGCAACTCACTTTGCACATATAAGTGAAGCTCTTATTCATTTCAAAAGATTGACAATGTTCATCATTAAACCATCCCAACATTGGTGAATAAACCTTACTTGCATCAAATTTACATGCTACAACATGCTTAAATACGCAAACATGCAATAAGTCATTCAACACAGAATCATCACCAAGATTAGAGGTCATATCAAAATGATTAAACATTGGTTCTTTTGCATCAATAGTTAATTCAATGGGTGCATTCAAAATTATTGGTATTTCAGTTGTTTGATCACATGGCAAAGTCAAATTATCAACGTAGTCCTCTAAAATAGGTGGTGTGATCAAAGTAGTGGGTAGCTCATCAGATGGTGCATTCATATTGACAAGGCATTCATCATTCTCATGTAGAGATGGAAGATCAGTACCTTTGTCATTACCTCTTATGATCAACTCAGATGATGTAGCCACTCTCGGGGGCGATGTGTCACATGGTGGAGGTGATGTAGTCCTGACAACAACGGATGTGGTTGTCATAGTATGCTTAGTAGTTGAAGGAACAATCATATCAACTCTTGGAATGTGCACCGTGCGCTTGTTCTCCTCGTGGCCAACACGTCGTTTTATTTCCTGTTCAGCTTTGCAAGCAAGATGAAACAAATGGTCCATAGGATAACACTCTTCATGAATTAGTATCTCTTGAATATCACGGTTTAATCCTCCCCAAAATCTATCCATAAAATCATCTTCACTTTCTTCTACAGAGGAATGCAACAAGGTAGTTTGTAAATCATCATAATATTTTGTTACAGTTTCACTACCTTGTTTTAAGTGTTGCAACTTCTTAATCATGTCACGAGTATAATAAGCAGGGAC
>NW_021187551.1:0-684 GCF_002162155.2 Triticum dicoccoides
TGTGACGCCCGGGTAATTAGACTACAGTAATCCCGCGTTAATGTCGCCACGTCACCTTGGATACTATTGCTAATCTCGCGCTAGATCAAAAACCGGTCCAAAACATTCAAAGTTAAAATCAAGTCAAACAGTTAAAGTTTTCAAAAGTCAAAACTAAAATGTTCTTAACATGACTATTAATTCATAAGGCATATTGGTGGAGAAACCAACGCTTTACAAAATGTTTAAATGTACTAAACTAATTAAATCATTAGCTAAAACCATTAATTAAATGCCTTTTATGTTTTGAAAATTTATAAACTAAATTATTTTGGGTTGAAACCTTTTGTGGTTGTGACATAAGTTGTAACATCAATTTAGGTGCCACTTTGGTATTTTGTTAATACTAAGATAATTAGGAACTAAATGAAAACAGTAAAGTAAAAATACAAAGGGGGGGAAATTCAAAACCAAAAACAAAAGAGTAAAAGCGCCCCCCCCGCTGGGCTTCGGCCCACCAGGCCGCTACCCGGCCGGCCCATCCCACAACCCCACTGGCCTATATGGCCTCACCCCTGAAACCCTAGCCCCCACGCACCACTCCCCCCCCGTCGCCCCACGTTCCCCCACTCCCCACTCCCCCTTCCCCCGATCCAGAATTGGATCGGGGCGCTCGACGCCGCCGCCGCTCGGAGGCGCCCGAAC
>NW_021187552.1:0-1770 GCF_002162155.2 Triticum dicoccoides
GGATACTTAACACGCTTAACGAGATCTTGGTATTTGATCTGAGTCGGCTACGAGCCTATACGCACTAACCATCTACGTGGGAGTAGTTATGGGTATCCCGACGTCGTGGTATCAGCCGAAGCACTTCAGACGTCAGCGACGGAGCGGCGCGCGCCGAATTGGACTGGAACGCCACTAGGCTAGGTCTGCTTTCGGCCGCCCTCGCAACGTGCAGGTGTGCTATGGGCGATGGGCCCAGACCCCTGTGCGCTTAGGTTTAGACCGGCGTGCTGGCCTCTCTGTTGTGCCTAGGTGGGGCTGCGACGTGTTGATCTTCCGAGGCCGGGCATGACCCAGGAAAGTGTGTCCGGCCAAATGGGATCGAGCGTGTTGGGCTATGTGGTGCACCCCTGCAGGGAAGTTAATCTATTCGAATAGCCGTGATCTTTGGTAACAGGACGACTTGGAGTTGTACCTTGACCTTATGACAACTAGAACCGGATACTTAATAAAACACACCCTTCCAAGTGCCAGATACAACCGGTGGTCGCTCTACCTCAGGGATATGAGGAGAGGATTGCCGGGTAGGATTATGCTATGCGATGCTACTAGAGATGCTGCTTGGAGATGCTACTTGGAGATGCTAATTGGAGGACTTCAATCTACTCTCTTCTACATGCTGCGAGACGGAGGCTGCCAGAAGCGTAGTCTTCGATAGGACTAGCTATCCCCCTCTTATTCTGGCATCCTGCAGTTCAGTCCACCGATATGACCTCCTTACACATATACCCATGCATATGTAGTGTAGTTCCTTGCTTGCGAGTACTTTGGATGAGTACTCACGGTTGCTTTTCTCCCTCTTTTCCCCCTTTCCCTTTTACCTGGTTGTCGCAACCAGATGCTGGAGTCCAGGAGCCAGACGCCACCGTCGACGACGACCCCTACTACACCGGAGGTGCCCCTACTACGTGCAGCCCGCTGACGATGACCAGGAGTAGTTAGGAGGATCCCAGGCAGGAGGCCTGCGCCTCTTTCGATCTGTATGCCAGTTTATGCTAGCCTTCTTAAGGCAAACTTGTTTAACTTATGTCTGTACTCAGATATTGTTGCTTCCGCTGACTCGTCTATGATCGAGCACTTGTATTCGAGCCCTCGAGGCCCCTGGCTTGTATTATGATGCTTGTATGACTTATTTTATTTGTTGAGTTGTGTTGTGATATCTTCCCGTGAGTCCCTGATCTTGATCGTACACATTTGTGTGCATGATTAGTGTACGATTGAATCGGGGGCGTCACAAGTTGGTATCAGAGCCGACTGCCTGTAGGAATCCCCCTTTCCAACTCCTTGGTCGAAGTTGAGTCTAGTCATTGCAAAACTTTTACTAACTTGGCTGTGTGCCTTACGGGCCCACGTCGCCTTTGGGTGGTAGTAGGATCTTTTATTCCTCGACCTATGCTCTGGGACTCTGACATCTCTTCTATTCGGGTTAAACGATTTTACTAACTCGGACTCTAGGTTCTCGATAATACTTTCTCCCGGAGAGCCCCTTCAGTCCAGATGATTACTTTGTGCATCGAAGGATTCCGAAGATACCTTCCGATATTCTCCCGAGACCTTGTGCCTGTTGCTTTTGCAATTCCCTACCACTGCAATATCCCTAATGATAAATACTTACACCCGTCATTCTTACTTTATACCCAATCGATCTTGTTATTACAAGATACCTCGAAATTCTCTCTAATGTTCCGACAATACTTTGTGCCTACTGCCTTGCAGTTCCTTGCCACTTGA
>NW_021187553.1:0-988 GCF_002162155.2 Triticum dicoccoides
TTGCACTAGAGTCACCAATCTAGTTACATTGTGATGAATCGAACACCCATAGAGTTCTGGTGTTGATCATGTTTAGCTCGCGAGAGAGGTTTAGTCAACGGATCTGCGACATTCAGATCCGTATGTACTTTGCAAATTTCTATGTCTCCATCTTGAACATTTTCACGGATGGAGTTGAAACGACGCTTGATGTGCCTGGTCTTCTTGTGAAACCTGGGCTCCTTGGCAAGGGCAATAGCTCCAGTGTTGTCACAGAAGAGTTTGATTGGCCCTGACGCATTGGGTATGACTCCTAGGTCGGTGATGAACTCCTTCACCCAAATCGCTTCATGCGCTGCCTCCGAGGCTGCCATGTACTCCGCTTCACACGTAGATCCCGCCACGACGCTCTGCTTGCAGCTGCACCAGCTTACTGCTCCACCATTCAACATATACACATATCCGGTTTGTGACTTAGAGTCATCCGGATCTGAGTCGAAGCTAGCGTCGACGTAACCCTTTACGACAAGCTCTTCGTCTCCTCCATAAATGAGAAACATGTCCTTTGTCCTTTTCAGGTACTTCAGGATATTCTTGACTGCTGTCCAGTGTTCCTTGCTGGGATTACTTTGGTATCTAGCTACCAAACTCACGGCAAGGTTTACATCAGGTCTGGTACACAGCATGGCATACATAATAGATCCTATGGCTGAAGCATAGGGGATGACACTCATCTCTTCTTTATCTTTTGCCGTGGTCGGTGACTGAGCCGAGCTCAATCTCACACCTTGTAACATAGGCAAGAACCCCTTCTTGGACTGATCCATTTTGAACCTCTTCAAAATCTTATCAAGGTATGTGCTTTGTGAAAGACCTATGAGGCGTCTCGATCTATCTCTATAGATCTTGATGCCTAATATGTAAGCAGCTTCTCCAAGGTCCTTCATTGAAAAACACTTATTCAAGTAGGCCTTAATGTTGTCCAGAAATTCTATATTATTTCCCATCA
>NW_021187554.1:0-2125 GCF_002162155.2 Triticum dicoccoides
TACCCCCACTACTAGAAGATATGCTACGGTGTGTATCTGGCCTCCAACAAGCTGAAGCAGTACTTCTAGGAGCACTCATCACCGTGGTGAGCATGGCTCCTCTCGGAGAGATCATCGGCCGCCGGGACGCCACTGGCCGGGTCACCATGTGGGCCATCGAGCTGGCTGCCCACACGATTTTCTACGAACCTCGCACGGCTGTCAAATCCCAGGCGCTGGCTGATTTCCTCGTCGACTGGCCTAAACCTTCCAACCCAGCCGGCTCCGGCCCGTGGAAGCCGCCATCCTGGCGGTGGTGGAGGCACCATCCTGCGCATAACCAATTCTCACTTTCCTCCTGAGCGGCGACCTTCTTCATGCGTGATGGGCTAATATGACACATTAGCTTAGAAGATGCTAACTGAACAGGCTGCGCGATCCGAGCTGTTCATTTTGCTTTTAGAGACCTCCAATATGTGCATGCTTGCAGCCACTCAATTCTCTTTAATTACTTTCATTCCTGGCGGGGTGCGGTGACATTTTGATAACTAATAAATGTGTACGTGCAATGCATGTTAATATGAAAGTTATATTAGGTAGGATATCAATTCACCTTATTGCATGTTTATATTTGATAGAAAATTAGTTACACATTAATTATGTGGTTAGCACAAACATTGATATTTTTATGATATTAATTGCATGTTAAACATGTTGAGTGGTTTGATGTTTAAGATTAATTGGATCTGCCCCTTTGGTCTTTTTATATTTTGATGATAAAAATGAAAATGATGACTGGTTTGATGCCAAAAATTGACATGTCAATATTCTACAATTTTGTCAACCTAACATATTTGATTCTGACAGTGATATCCTCAGCCTATCAGGGTTCAAGTCCTGGTGCATTTTTCGGTGATGCGCGTTCCGTGGGAGGAGACGTTCTCGTCAACTACGAGGCGCCTATGGTATCAAGATCATATGCCGACTCAGTCTCTCGGGGGTGCTCATAGGAATATGGTGTGCATATGTGCGTTCATAGGGATGAATATATGTACGTATATATATGAGCGTTGTGTTCAATTTATCATTTTTGGCAATTTTGTCAACCTAATATAAAGTTATCAACTTATGGCAAGTCTTGCAATTGCCAACATGTGCGAACCAACCTGTGGTTGGATGGTTAGAGGGACTGTGGTATCCCAGTCCACCATGGTTTAAGTCCTGGTGCTCGCATTTATTCCTGGATTTATTTCAGGATTTCCAGCGATGCGCATTCAGTGGGAGGAGATATTCCCGTCAACGACGAGGTCCCTTCGGTGACTTCGTAAATTTCAAGATGTTATGCCGGCTTAGTCTTTCGGAGGTGCTCATAGAGGTAGGGTGTGCATGTATGCGTTCATAGGGATGAATGTATGCGCGTGTATATGAGCGCTTGCGTTTGTACTATGTTCAAAAAAAAAATTGCCAACACGTTGGCTAGCCAAATTTTGGTTGTAAATCAATTACCCTGGGCGTATTTATGTCAACACACAAATGCAGATCGATGTGCTAAATAATCGCGTGATATTTTTGGCCTCGTACACAGCTATCCTCTTTTTCAAATTAACCGAGAAAACCCCCCAAAAAACATCACGTTGATTTCACCCATTAATTTACAGCATGTATAAATACACACAAGATTGGTTGCTTACCACGATAGTTCGTTGAGACACATCGTTCCTAGCGCTCTTCTTCGATCAAATCAGGAGAGTGTGCCACAGCTGATCATATTGGTGGTACTACCAACCATGGTATGCGTAGGTTTCATCAGCTCAATATCTCAAAAGTATATATGCATGTGTAAATTTTGTTCCGATCAGCTGTGTATGTATACTCTTGATTGAAAACGGCAGAGGACTGCAGCACAACATGTCTCCTTCGTGCTGCTGCTGCTCCTTGTGTCAATGGCCGCAGTTAGATCGACCGCCGGAGTGCAGCAAGGACAATGGTACAGCGTCATGGATTTCCATGCAGCTGGGGAAGGCGCGACGAGTGATGTCGAGGTAACAATTGGAACACCATAACCTTTATCTATGATTCTGAAATCGTTATCATGTATGTTGCCCATCAGATTCAGATAGTTAATCTTTTGCTTATTTGTGCGCTG
>NW_021187555.1:0-939 GCF_002162155.2 Triticum dicoccoides
CTCTGCATGACCTGTCATTCCACAGTAAATAGATGAAACCCACTAGCATGAGTAGGAGTTGTTTGAGCCCTGTTGTGCCTACTCATTCATGCTTGTTTGTCATGCCTGCTACTGCTTAGAGTTGAGTCGGGTCTGATTCATCGGGGATGAATCAGAGGTGTGTGAACATGTCCTACGGTGTGTGAGCTAAGCGTGTGAACACGATTTGGTAAAGGTAGCGGTGAGAGGCCATGTAGGAGTACATGGTGGGTTGTCTCATTGCAGCCGTCCTCAGGAACTGAGTTCTGTGTTTGTGATCCATGATTCAGCTACTACCACGCATTGGGCCCGAAACCAATGGACCCTCTCGGCTTCTTAATCACCCTTGTCCTCTGTCCAGGAGTTGCAAGTAGTTTCTGGTGTTTGTAGTATGCTGGAGGCCGTGGACAGCGCTGACCGTAGAGGTGGGCTGTGATGCGGTAGGCACGTGGCCGGGTAAACCGGGCGCCCGTTTGGTGTCACGGAACCCTGTTCACATCGTTTGGGGCTGTGAGCGAAACTCCGGCCGGATCTCCTCATTGATGGAACCCGAATAGGCGATAAACCTGGACTAGAGACTTGAGTGTTTAGGCAGGCCGTGGCCGACACCCACGTTGGGCTTCCGCTTGAAGGTTGCCGAGTACATGTCGTGTAAACGGCGGTAAGTGGTGAGAGCGTGTGTGAAGAAGTACACCCCTGCAGGGTTAATATGATCTATTCGAATAGCCGTGTCCGCGGAAAAGGACTTCTGGGTTGCTTATATCAGTTCATAGACAAGTGAAAGTGGATACTCTAAAATACGCAAGATAAGCGTGAGTGCTATGGATGGCGTTCTCGTAGGGAGACGGGAGCGGATCCATAGTGGTGTATTGATATGGTGAATATGTGGACTCGTGTGCGCCACCTCAAAAGAGTCGCTTG
>NW_021187556.1:0-3885 GCF_002162155.2 Triticum dicoccoides
TTTTTTTTCTTAAAGGGGTTCGTTATTCCCTAGAGAACTTCATTGTTTTGATTTTTTTTAGGTTTTTATTCATTTTCTTTCTTCTTGAAGGGTTTCATTCTTCCATACAAAACTTCATTATTTTGTTTTTTATTCCATTTTCTTTCTTTAAGTGCAATACCGATATCATTCCACTATTATATGTTTATTCTTGAATATTACAAAAAATGCGATTTATGTATAAACTGTGTGCAAATTTGTCCTTTTTAATTTTTTCTTCTTAAAAGGAAATACTAATGCCACTAATTCATTGTTTCTTAAACAACTCCTTTTTTTTATTTTTCCGTGTGTAAGTATAAATGTAAGCACTATGAAATATAAGTCTTCTTAGAGATTCCAATATGAAGTATATACAGATGTATATAGACATATTTTGGAGTGTAGATCCACTCATTTTGCTCCATATATACTTCATATTGAAATCTCTTAAAAGACTTATATTTAGGAACGGAGTGAGTACTAGATTGTCAAAAATTACTATTATATGTTTATTCTTTGTGTATTACCAAAAGTGTGATTCGAATATAATGTTGTGTGCAAGTTTTTTTCACGTTCTTTATTCTTAATGGGCAATACCAGTGCTACTAATATATTATTGCTTAGAAAAAGTCATTATATTTATTTTGTTAATTTTTATATCATATATAATTTTTGAAAACTTATAAAAACGTGGTGTGTGCACTTATGTGCAATGCATGTACTCATCTCCATCGACATGATGTTAGTGAGACCCACCATCATCCATGCATGACATGCGAACAATTGCTTGAACGCATGCATGCATGTACCCCCAGCCAGGCCAAGCGTTGTTGCCACAAGAATGAATCCTGCGTATAAAAAAAAGTGACTGACCCTAAAAAAGAATTAGTCGACTGGCACGTAGCCAGTCCCGAGAGTCAGTGGTATTAAACCTTCGATGGCCCCCGTACTCGGAGAAGGTGGTGGCTCTATACTGAGCAGAAGGTCGTGTTACCATAGTGGTCGCCCTCGGCTCGACGGTGTGCACTCCTTGGCAATCAACCTCAGGTGGCCTTGTAATGGGGATTGATGGCGCAGCAGCGTGACTATGCTCAGTGCTGACGGTGCGCCTCGGCTGGGGTAAAAGTCTATGCCCAACGATGAGGGTGTTGTCCCTCCTCCACACCACGCCAAACTTAGCTTTGGTGAGATCCATCCAATATGCCGTTTGTTGTGCTCAGCACAAACCTTTGGGGATCCATTTAACATGGATTCTCAGTCACAGAGGCAGCAAAACAGATGCCCAGAATCAGGACCAGGAGAATGAGGTGAGGACATCTCCCAACCCAAAGCTCATCTGGAGAGGGTATGTTCCCAGGATATCCACGCAGATCCCAGCACCCGGCGCTCCGCGCGGCTCTCCGCCACCATCAAAAGGTGGAGCCAATATAAGCCGACGATGATCGCCGTTTGCCCGATGCCGCGGCGGCTACCTACCTGCCCGCGTGTGCACGCCGGTCGATCTCGGGCCGGAATCCCAATCCAATCTTTCCGACCGCAGCATCGATCTGCCAGGGTTGGGTGGGTTTTTCTTCTTGCCTTTTCAAACCGGATATTTTGACCAGAGTATCTATTCTCATCATCTCTTTTTCTTTCTGCACAAAGCAACTGGTGGGTTATGTTGAGGGCATTCTGGTGTCTATGTTCTTTCTTCTATCTCTGAGCTAGCTAGTATCCTGAACCATGAATATGCCACCTTTGCATCATGATATGGTGTATGATGCTGCAAAAAAGAAAGTTGATAGCATGTTTTTTTGTCGCTCATGTATACTGTACTGTGTACTTTCTAAGCACGTAGCCGTTGGCGACGCTGTCAGGAATCGAATGCCATCCGTTTTGCAGCTACATAAATAGCCGCCCGTGTCTTACAGCCCAACCAACCAACCAGCCAAGCACAACGACTACTGTTTGCTGCGTCTCTGCACTTGCTAAGGTGACTCACTCACTGTCGGCCATGGACAACTCTTCAGATGCTCACAGGTGCCCACCGCTCCATCTTCTCCATCTTCAGATTATACTGCTTTTGTATTCTCTGTTACGTACGTGATGATTACATGTGCCACATTGCACTGTCACACGTACTACAACATACTCCCTCCGTAAAGAAATATAAGTGCGTTTAGATCACTACTCTAATAATGTAAACGCTCTTATAAAAGTTTACAAAGGGAGTACTATGAGGGTGTTTGTTTCCAGGGATTTATTGGCTTAGGGACTTAAAAAAGTCCCTATAAGTCCCATCTAAACCAAACAGGAGGGACTTATAGGGACTTAAAGTGGGCATTTGGGACTTATGAAATAAGACTCTCAAGGAGGGACTTATAGTTGTAATATGATCTTATAGGGACTTATAAGTCTCAGGAACCAAACAGGTAGCGAACCAACCTGTGATTGGATGGTTAGAGAGACTGTGGTATCCCCAGCCCACCAGGGTTCAAATCCTGGTGCTCGCATTTATTCCTGGATTTATTTCAGAATTTCCGGCGATGCGCATTTAGTGGGAGGAGACGTTCCCGTCGATGACGAGGTGCCTACGGTGACTTCGTAAATTTCAAGATGATATGCCGGCTCAGTCTTTCGGAGGTGCTCATAGGGGTAGGGTGTGCGTGTGTGCGTTCATAAAGATGAGTGTATGCGTGTTTATATGAGCGCTTGTGTCTGTACTGATGTTAAAAAAAAGGAACCAAACATGTAGGTACTTTTTAGGGACTTGAGACTTATAAGTTGGGACTAAAAAAAGTCCTAGGACTTATGAACCAAACAGGGCCTATATACGTTTTCTTCATGCTGACGAGGGGTTCTTGGGTGTGCAGCCGTCACAGGTGCGCGGCGTGCTACCGTCAGTTCAACAGGATGGAGCACCTGTTGGAGCACATGCGATCGTCGCACCACTCCCACCATGAGCCCCGCTGCGGTGTCTGCAGCAAGCACTGCCGCTCCCTTGACGCGCTCCGCGACCACCTTGGCTTTGGCGCCTCCCTGCCCTCCAAGCCTGCCTGCGCCACCGCCTTCCAAGCCCGCGGCTGCCTGCTCTGCCTCGCCGTCTTCCCCACCGCCAGCGCCCTCCGCGCACACTGCGCCGCATGCAAGCTCTCCCGCGCTCCGATCCCCTCTTCCGCGCAGAGCCTCACGAGGACTATGTTGAGGATGGGCGTGCGAGGCGGTGGGGGCGCGGTGGCGCTGGGGTGCAAGATGGTCGGCAGCGGGAGCGATGGCACCCTCGACGTGTGCGCGCACGTCTGCGTCGTCGACGAGCAGGAGGTCATCCTCTACGAGAGCTTCATGAAGCCCCTCATCCCGGTCACGCACTACCGGTACGAGACCACACGGATCCGGCCCGAGCACCTCCGCGACGCGCCGACGGTGAAGCAGGCGATGAGGCGTGTGCATGACATCCTCCTCAACGGTGAGCAGTCCTACTCCTACCCCTCACGCGGCGCCGCCCGGCTCCTCGTCGGCCACGGCCTGGAGCACGACCTCGATGCGCTCGGCATCACTACCGGAACAGGGCCATACCCCGACGGCCAGAACAATGCCGACGGCCCCCGTCGGCTTCTTCGGAGATATGCCGACAGCCTGGTTCTGGCCGTCGGCGTACAAAGGCCGTCGGGTTACGCAGAGATAAGCCGACGGCACCCGTCGGCATAGAACGGCCGTCGGCCTAGCTACATATACGCCGACAGCTCCCGTCGGCTTACGAAGGCCGTCGGCATACACGTGGGGCCCGGCCACCCCCTGGCAAACGGCGTCAGAGCTATGCCGACGGCCTAGACGGGGGGCCGTCGGCATAGGTCCGCAGGCCACGTCATTGATCCAGGCCGCACCATG
>NW_021187557.1:0-3693 GCF_002162155.2 Triticum dicoccoides
AGTTTTGCAATGTCATTTAACAGAACAGCCACTCCTCCTACACACAAATCTTCCACGTGAGTGTTAGCAACTACCGTATGCTCCCTCTGTTCCAAAATGTAGTGCATATAGCTTTATTGAAAATTCGAACCTCGCAAACTTTTACCGAGTTTTCGTGTACCAAATTGCACATGTAGAATACCCTGTATATATCATTTCATTCATCTTCGAGAGGTAACTATAAAGATGGGGGAGGAGTATACAAAGAAAGACCATCGTATCACCCATTGAAATTTCAACCATCCTTTGGTGTCGAGGAATATCATAGGAACTCTATATGATATGATTTTTATAGGATTTTTTTATTTAGAGCCAATTGGTTCATAGGAATATATTCATATACTCCACATTTCAAAGGAAATAAACATGATATCATTTCTATAGCTTTAGAGCCACTTGGTTCATATGAATGGATTCCTATACTCCCTTAATTCCAAAGGAAAATAAACATTAGCGTATATTCAATAGAAAAGTTCCTATGATATGAACCAAATTACATCTCTTTTCTAATCCCTCCTCATAGGAATTGAGATACATGTCATCTCTAGATTCAATAGAAAAGTTCCTATGATGTGAACCAAATGACATCTCTTTTCCAATCCCTACACATAGGAATTGAGATACTCCATGACATATCTTTCCCTACAACTTCCACGTATACATCTTCTATTCCTAAATAGCTAGTACAACCCACTAGTAGCTTTTTTCCAAGACATGCAACTATGGCACAAGAACTATATAGTGTGCCAATAACTTTGAAAGATTGTCGCTGGATGAAGCTAGTCCGATAGTGCAGAGATGGCAAATCCAAGCACTAGTGGCCGTTGGATATCATTAACATTTCACCAGATCTGCCACATGGTTGAACTTAAGCATAATGCACAAACCTCAAAACACAAGCACTTCTCCTTTGTTCTAGAATCTTCTGTATCATAATTGAATTTTATTCTAAATGAATTGCCATTGTTTGTTTTTTACATTATGCTTTACAATGCACAATCCCATGAATCTTAACATTTTTATAAAACTAATTGATTTTGAATGAGATGAACTATAAGAACTAAACGAACATGTGCATCATGCATATATGACTCAAAGCTTTACATGCTATAGTGTGTATTTATTCATAATTTGGTTTCAAAATCTCATGCGTTCAATGCATGTGTACCTTACTAGTTTTGAGTAGAGTAGAAAATTTCACGCGGCCACGGGTATATCAAAATGCAGGGCCTATGCATCATTGCCTTTCGGTCGAACCTACATCCACAATGTTTTGTACGTACTATATCTCCACTGGTCCCCGAACCCAAAATGTTGCCTCGTTCCCGTAAAACCAAGCGGCCCACACATATTTAAGGCGTCAACTCGAACTCAATCCCTCTCGCATTTACTACGACATGGCCCCGCACGCCGTAGTACTCCTACAAACCCTACCGCCGCACTCATCATCGGTTTTCTTCAAGAGGATGAGGGAGAAGCCAATTTGTAGTGGAGGCTCTTTCAAAAAAAGGATATGTAGTGGAGACCCCTACCCTAGGGTGCCCTAGGTAGCTGCCACATGCATCATTGTTTTCTCTTTTCTTTATGCTCTTGCGCCCTAGAGTGAAATGATGGTTGCTTCGTCCGTCCAGCTTAATGCGGGAAAGGTGGGGCTTTGTGATTTGACACCTCATTGCTCATTTTCTACTACTGTGGCGCTACGACCGGGGTGCCTCCAATTCCAACCGCTGCTCCAAACTGTAATTTGGTGCATCGCGCGTGGAACAAGATGGTGGATGAGCCACATGTCGGCAAAAGGGGTCCTGTTAAGTGTGTCGCCATTTCGTGTGCGGACTAACCCTGCTTGAGTTGCTACGCCAACACGACAGGAGCAGCCTACCACTTGGTTTTGCTCCTTGGTGAATCCTGACTATATTGATCTAAAAAGATACGTGCTGAACTACCCTCTCCATCTCGTTTTTTTAGGCGTCTCGGTTTATAGGGCATGCACATAGTTCTAGGTCATGCATTTGACTAACTAAATATGAGTTACTATGTCACAAAAAGTATATCATTGGATTCTTAAACGGATGTAGTTGTATTTAAAAGTCGAGGGCGAGGCTTTTCCTGCGCGGTAGGCGGGGCAGTTCCGCCTAGTCGGTTCGACAGAGACGCGAGAAGATGAGGGAGTAGGCTGCTGCAAACGTAGGGCTGTGTGATATGACAGCGAGTTACTGCTAGACAGGTGGGCCCCGTGATTTGACTTGCCATTGTCATTTTAACTGCGGCGCTACAACCGGCGTGAGTCTCCTGATTCCTGACCACCTCCATATAGGTGCCTCTCCCAATGCTACACCATGTAGAGGCTGGCTCTTGCATGAGAGCCCACTTCTCCACTTTTTCCTTGCCTCTTTCCTCCACATATGGAAAAATGCCATGTAAAGCGGGCTTTATAGCCCACTATTGTACTTACTTGCTCCTACAGGTGCTAAGCTTGCCACATATGCATAATCTGATGTGGCAAGTTAATTAAGAAGAGAGAGACTAGTTTGATGACCCAAGGAAGAAATGGTGCTAAGCGCGTGTACCTAGGTGAAAAGACAATTTTTGAGTCTATAGCTAATTAAATGAAGCAAACTTAGCAACAAAAAACTAATAAGCACCTATGCATTGGGGACTTGATTGCTAAGCCATTGAATGCCCTTAGCACCTCATCTAAGCACCATTTCATTGGAAGAGGTCACTCCTTGGCAAATGAAATAAATACTACTCCCTCTGTCCCATAATATAAGAACGTTTTTGGCACTACACTAGTGTCAAAAACATTCTTATATTACAAGGACGGAGGGAGTACAAAGAAAGAGATGGAGAGAAGTAAAAAAATACACTTATAGCCAACCTTATAGCTAACCTTGCTATAGTATGGGTGACTAAGTGATGACTATGTATGACATGCCAACATCAGATAGCCTAACACACCGTGTTAAATCTCCAAGGGCGCAAGCGACGCGACGGTCATGGTAGGCGTGACCATGATACGGGCTGCTGGCAGCCCTTGGATCTGAGATCGAATGGTCGCATGCTAAGTTGCTAAAAATTTGTAGAATAACCCTCCAGGATAGGATATTCACCCATAGGTCTAGAATCACGCCATGCAACCATTCAATCTCAGATCCAAGGGCTCTCGGAAGCCCGTATAATGGGAGAATGGAAAGCCACTACCCTGTCGTTTGCACGTTGGCAGTTCGCTCCTACTCATCCCCGCACGTCCTTTAATATTACGGCGGTTCGCTCCTAGTCATCACGTCCTTTAACATTACGGCAGTTCCACTAATCCTAACCCTCCTCCCAAATCCATGGCGTCCCAAATCTCCATGATCGGCGGTAAGTACAAGGTTAGAACCATCACAGGCGATGAGTTCAACGTCATCTACACCCGTTCTTCCGCGACGGTGAAAGGATGACTTGCTCGCTTCAGAGGCATGTTCGAAAACTCAGATGATGAGTGGGTCGCTGGGCTAGATGTTGAGTACACCACAGTCCTGGGATGAGAGAAGGATCTAAAGGAGGAAGAGAGGAACAAGGCCGCCGTAATCCAGGTTTGCGTGCATGACTTATGCTTGGTCTACCACATATGCCATGCCGATGTTGAATGCCAGGATTTTAAGAACTTCC
>NW_021187558.1:0-3693 GCF_002162155.2 Triticum dicoccoides
AGTTTTGCAATGTCATTTAACAGAACAGCCACTCCTCCTACACACAAATCTTCCACGTGAGTGTTAGCAACTACCGTATGCTCCCTCTGTTCCAAAATGTAGTGCATATAGCTTTATTGAAAATTCGAACCTCGCAAACTTTTACCGAGTTTTCGTGTACCAAATTGCACATGTAGAATACCCTGTATATATCATTTCATTCATCTTCGAGAGGTAACTATAAAGATGGGGGAGGAGTATACAAAGAAAGACCATCGTATCACCCATTGAAATTTCAACCATCCTTTGGTGTCGAGGAATATCATAGGAACTCTATATGATATGATTTTTATAGGATTTTTTTATTTAGAGCCAATTGGTTCATAGGAATATATTCATATACTCCACATTTCAAAGGAAATAAACATGATATCATTTCTATAGCTTTAGAGCCACTTGGTTCATATGAATGGATTCCTATACTCCCTTAATTCCAAAGGAAAATAAACATTAGCGTATATTCAATAGAAAAGTTCCTATGATATGAACCAAATTACATCTCTTTTCTAATCCCTCCTCATAGGAATTGAGATACATGTCATCTCTAGATTCAATAGAAAAGTTCCTATGATGTGAACCAAATGACATCTCTTTTCCAATCCCTACACATAGGAATTGAGATACTCCATGACATATCTTTCCCTACAACTTCCACGTATACATCTTCTATTCCTAAATAGCTAGTACAACCCACTAGTAGCTTTTTTCCAAGACATGCAACTATGGCACAAGAACTATATAGTGTGCCAATAACTTTGAAAGATTGTCGCTGGATGAAGCTAGTCCGATAGTGCAGAGATGGCAAATCCAAGCACTAGTGGCCGTTGGATATCATTAACATTTCACCAGATCTGCCACATGGTTGAACTTAAGCATAATGCACAAACCTCAAAACACAAGCACTTCTCCTTTGTTCTAGAATCTTCTGTATCATAATTGAATTTTATTCTAAATGAATTGCCATTGTTTGTTTTTTACATTATGCTTTACAATGCACAATCCCATGAATCTTAACATTTTTATAAAACTAATTGATTTTGAATGAGATGAACTATAAGAACTAAACGAACATGTGCATCATGCATATATGACTCAAAGCTTTACATGCTATAGTGTGTATTTATTCATAATTTGGTTTCAAAATCTCATGCGTTCAATGCATGTGTACCTTACTAGTTTTGAGTAGAGTAGAAAATTTCACGCGGCCACGGGTATATCAAAATGCAGGGCCTATGCATCATTGCCTTTCGGTCGAACCTACGTCCACAATGTTTTGTACGTACTATATCTCCACTGGTCCCCGAACCCAAAATGTTGCCTCGTTCCCGTAAAACCAAGCGGCCCACACATATTTAAGGCGTCAACTCGAACTCAATCCCTCTCGCATTTACTACGACATGGCCCCGCACGCCGTAGTACTCCTACAAACCCTACCGCCGCACTCATCATCGGTTTTCTTCAAGAGGATGAGGGAGAAGCCAATTTGTAGTGGAGGCTCTTTCAAAAAAAGGATATGTAGTGGAGACCCCTACCCTAGGGTGCCCTAGGTAGCTGCCACATGCATCATTGTTTTCTCTTTTCTTTATGCTCTTGCGCCCTAGAGTGAAATGATGGTTGCTTCGTCTGTCCAGCTTAATGCGGGAAAGGTGGGGCTTTGTGATTTGACATCTCATTGCTCATTTTCTACTACTGTGGCGCTACGACCGGGGTGCCTCCAATTCCAACCGCTGCTCCAAACTGTAATTTGGTGCATCGCGCGTGGAACAAGATGGTGGATGAGCCACATGTCGGCAAAAGGGGTCCTGTTAAGTGTGTCGCCATTTCGTGTGCGGACTAACCCTGCTTGAGTTGCTACGCCAACACGACAGGAGCAGCCTACCACTTGGTTTTGCTCCTTGGTGAATCCTGACTATATTGATCTAAAAAGATACGTGCTGAACTACCCTCTCCATCTCGTTTTTTTAGGCGTCTCGGTTTATAGGGCATGCACATAGTTCTAGGTCATGCATTTGACTAACTAAATATGAGTTACTATGTCACAAAAAGTATATCATTGGATTCTTAAACGGATGTAGTTGTATTTAAAAGTCGAGGGCGAGGCTTTTCCTGCGCGGTAGGCGGGGCAGTTCCGCCTAGTCGGTTCGACAGAGACGCGAGAAGATGAGGGAGTAGGCTGCTGCAAACGTAGGGCTGTGTGATATGACAGCGAGTTACTGCTAGACAGGTGGGCCCCGTGATTTGACTTGCCATTGTCATTTTAACTGCGGCGCTACAACCGGCGTGAGTCTCCTGATTCCTGACCACCTCCATATAGGTGCCTCTCCCAATGCTACACCATGTAGAGGCTGGCTCTTGCATGAGAGCCCACTTCTCCACTTTTTCCTTGCCTCTTTCCTCCACATATGGAAAAATGCCATGTAAAGCGGGCTTTATAGCCCACTATTGTACTTACTTGCTCCTACAGGTGCTAAGCTTGCCACATATGCATAATCTGATGTGGCAAGTTAATTAAGAAGAGAGAGACTAGTTTGATGACCCAAGGAAGAAATGGTGCTAAGCGCGTGTACCTAGGTGAAAAGACAATTTTTGAGTCTATAGCTAATTAAATGAAGCAAACTTAGCAACAAAAAACTAATAAGCACCTATGCATTGGGGACTTGATTGCTAAGCCATTGAATGCCCTTAGCACCTCATCTAAGCACCATTTCATTGGAAGAGGTCACTCCTTGGCAAATGAAATAAATACTACTCCCTCTGTCCCATAATATAAGAACGTTTTTGGCACTACACTAGTGTCAAAAACATTCTTATATTACAAGGACGGAGGGAGTACAAAGAAAGAGATGGAGAGAAGTAAAAAAATACACTTATAGCCAACCTTATAGCTAACCTTGCTATAGTATGGGTGACTAAGTGATGACTATGTATGACATGCCAACATCAGATAGCCTAACACACCGTGTTAAATCTCCAAGGGCGCAAGCGACGCGACGGTCATGGTAGGCGTGACCATGATACGGGCTGCTGGCAGCCCTTGGATCTGAGATCGAATGGTCGCATGCTAAGTTGCTAAAAATTTGTAGAATAACCCTCCAGGATAGGATATTCACCCATAGGTCTAGAATCACGCCATGCAACCATTCAATCTCAGATCCAAGGGCTCTCGGAAGCCCGTATAATGGGAGAATGGAAAGCCACTACCCTGTCGTTTGCACGTTGGCAGTTCGCTCCTACTCATCCCCGCACGTCCTTTAATATTACGGCGGTTCGCTCCTAGTCATCACGTCCTTTAACATTACGGCAGTTCCACTAATCCTAACCCTCCTCCCAAATCCATGGCGTCCCAAATCTCCATGATCGGCGGTAAGTACAAGGTTAGAACCATCACAGGCGATGAGTTCAACGTCATCTACACCCGTTCTTCCGCGACGGTGAAAGGATGACTTGCTCGCTTCAGAGGCATGTTCGAAAACTCAGATGATGAGTGGGTCGCTGGGCTAGATGTTGAGTACACCACAGTCCTGGGATGAGAGAAGGATCTAAAGGAGGAAGAGAGGAACAAGGCCGCCGTAATCCAGGTTTGCGTGCATGACTTATGCTTGGTCTACCACATATGCCATGCCGATGTTGAATGCCAGGATTTTAAGAACTTCC
>NW_021187559.1:0-760 GCF_002162155.2 Triticum dicoccoides
TCACGTGCTCGTCTCGGCGTCCGTCGGCGCTACCGCGACGATGTCCGCCTCGACTCCCGTTACGCTAAGACAGGGTGGGAGTGGTGTCACGTGCTCGTCTCGGCATCCGTCGTCGCTACCGCGACGACGTCCGCCTCGACTCGCGTTACGCTAAGACAGGGTGGGAATGGTGTCACGTGCTCGTCTCGGTGTCCGTCGTCGCTACCGCGACGACGTCCGCCTCGACTCGCATTACGCTAAGACAGGGTGGGAATGGTGTCACGTGCATGTCTCGGCGTCCGTCGTCGCTACCGCGACGATGTCCGCCTCGACTTGCATTACGCTAAGACAGGGTGGGAATGGTGTCACGTGCACGTCTCGGCGTCCGTCGTCGCTACCGCGAAGACGTCCGCCTCGACTTGCATTACGCTAAGACAGGGTGGCAGTGGTGTCACGTGCTCATCTCGGCATCCGTCGTCGCTACCGTGACGACGTCCACCTCGACTCGCGTTACGCTAAGACAGGGTGGGAGTGGTGTCACGTGCTCGTCTCGGCGTCCGTGGTCGCTACCGCGACGACGTCCACCTCGACTCGCGTTACGCTAAGACAGGGTGGGAGTGCTGTCACGTGCTCGTCTCGGTGTCCGTCGTCGCTACCGCGACGACGACCGCCTCGACTCGCGTTACGCTAAGATAGGGTGGCGGTGGTGTCACGTGCTCGTCTCGACGTCCGTCCTCGCTACCGCGACGACGTCCGCCTCGACTCGCGTTACGCTAAGACA
>NW_021187560.1:0-795 GCF_002162155.2 Triticum dicoccoides
CTTAATATGCTTAGCTAGCTAAAAATGACATATTTAACCTAGGATAGCTCTAAAATGACCTATACTTAGCATCCTTTCCTCCAAAATGACTTAATATGCTTAGCTAGCTCTAAAATGATAGAATATGCTTAAGAAATGATATATTTTAGGTCCTAAATGACTTCATATGCTTAGCTAACTCCAAAATGACATAATAACCTTACTTAGCTCCAAAATGACCTATTTAACCTAGGCTAGCTCTAAAATGACCTATACTTAGCATTTTTTTCCTCCAAAATGACTCAATATGCTTAGCTAGCTCAAAACTTACATAATTAGCTTAATTAGCTCCAAAATGACAGATTTAACCTAGGATAGCTCTAAAATGACCTATACTTAGCATTTTTCCTCCAAAATGACTTAATATGCTTCGCTAGCTTAAAATGACATATTTAACCTAGGATAGCTCTAAAATGACCTATACTTAGCATCATTTCCTCCAAAATGACTAAATATGCTTAGCTAGCTCTAAAATGATATAATATGCTTAAGAAATGACATATTTTAGGTCCTAAATGACTTCATATGCTTAGCTAGCTCCAAAATGACATAATAACCTTACTTAGCTCCAAAATGACCTATTTAACCTAGGCTAGCTCTAAAATGACCTATACTTAGCATATTTTCCTCCAAAATGACTCAATATGCTTAGCTAGCTCAAAAATTACATAATAAGCTTAATTAGCTCCAAAATGACATATTTAACCTAGGATAGCTCTAAAATGACCTATACTTAGCATTTTTTCCTCCAAAATG
>NW_021187561.1:0-1330 GCF_002162155.2 Triticum dicoccoides
GTGTTCTTCTAGTCTACATGAAAATAATGATGA
The DNA here is from genome assembly GCF_002162155.2 of Triticum dicoccoides. Taxonomy (NCBI): domain Eukaryota; kingdom Viridiplantae; phylum Streptophyta; class Magnoliopsida; order Poales; family Poaceae; genus Triticum; species Triticum dicoccoides. The sequence goes on from NW_021187561.1 coordinate 34, forward strand.
GGATCTTAAAGTTATTGATGCATCTCCGATTAGATCTATGTTTTGCAAGATGAATTTTGATGATTATGGGAGTGATGATGAATCAACTTTGCCTAGAAGGCGTCCCAAAAATTCGGAATCTTTAGATCGTGATGTTAAATTTGGTAAAAGAGAGATTGGAGAATCTTCAACTTCTAATATTGAACCTACTATTTCAGATTTCAAGGAATTTGATTATGATAATTGCTCTTTAAAAGGTTGTATTTCCTTATTGCAATCCGTTGTTAATTCTCCTCATGCTTATAGTCAAAATAAAGCTTTTACTAAACATATCGTTGATGCCTTGATGCAATCTTATGATGAAAAACTGAACTTGGAAGTTTCTATACCTAGAAAACTTAATAATGAGTGGGAACCTACTATAAAGATTAGAATTAAAGATTTTGAGTTTTTTGCTTTCTGTGATTTGGGTGCTAGTGTTTCCACGATTCTGAAAACTTTATGTGATATTCTAGGTTTCCATGATCTTGATGATTGCTCGTTAAATTTGCACCTTGCGGATTCCACCATTAAAAAGCCTATGGGAAGGATCAATGATGTTCTTATTTTTGCTAATAGAAATTTGGTGCCCGTAGATTTTATCGTTCTTGATATAGATTGCAATGTTTCTTGCCCTATTATTCTTGGTAGACCTTTCCTTAGAACGATTGGTGCGATTATTGATATGAAGGAATGGAACATTAGATTCCAATTTCCTTTAAAGAAAGGCATGGAGCACTTTCCAAGAAAGAAAGTCAAACTACCTTATGAATCTATCATGCGTGCTACTTATGAATCAAGTGCCAAAGATGGCACTAGTTAGATCTATCCTTGCTTTTATGCCTAGCTAGGGGCGTTAAACGATAGCGCTAGTTGGGAGGCAACCCAATTTTATTTATGTTTCTTTGTTTTTGCTCCTGTTTAGGAATAAATCTTGCATCTACTCTCTGTTTAGATGTATTTTTATCTTTTGTTTAGTGTTTGTGCCAAGTAGAACCTATAGGATAAACTATGATGATAGTTGATTTGATTCTGCTGAAAAACAGAAACTTTACGCTCACGAGAAAAAATTCAATAAATCACAGAAACGTGCTTTTGCATTGATTCTTTTTTACGCTGATCAATAGAAAACTTTTCCACGACTTCATATTTTGGTAGGATTTTTAGAGTTCCAGAAGTTTGCGTTAGTTACAGATTGCTACAGACTATTCTGTTTTTGACAGATTCTATTTTTCGTGTGTTGTTTGCTTATTTCAATGCATCTATGGCTAGTAAATTA
>NW_021187562.1:0-864 GCF_002162155.2 Triticum dicoccoides
TACGAGTGTTGATGACCGACACGTAAACGTACCACAGGGTTCGTTAACCATGGAAACCACTCCGGGACCCCAAAACAGTGACGAATAGTCCATCAAACGGGCCGGAATCGGCCAAAACTGCCAGTGTTGATGACCGACACGTAAGCGGACCTTGGTGTTAAACAATTATGGAAATCGCTTCAGGGCTCCAAAACGGTGAGTAACAATGCAAGAAACGGGCCAGAATCGGCCAAAACTGCGAGTGTTGATGACCGACAAGTAAATGCACTCCAGGGTTCGTTAATCGTGGAAATCACTCCGGGACCCCAAAATAGTGGGTAATAGTCAATGAAGCGGGCCAGAATCGGTCAAAATTGCCAGTGTTGATGACCGACATATAAGCGCACCTTGGTGTTTAACAACTATGGAAATCATTTTGGGACCCCAAAACAATGAGTAATAATCCAAGAAACGGGTCAGAATCTGCCAAAATTACGAGTGTTGATGACCGACACGTAAACGCACCACAGGGTTCGCTAACCATGGAAAGCACTGCGGGACCCCAAAACAGTGACTAATAGTCCATCAAACGGGCCAGAATAGGCCGAAACTGCCAGTGTTGATGACCGACACATAAGCGGACCTTGGTGTTCAACAATTATTGAAATCGCTTCGGGACCCCAAAACAGTGAGTAATAATCCAAGAAACGGGGTAGAATCGGCCAAAACTGCGAGTGTTGATGACCGACACGTAAATGCACCACATGGTTCGCTAACCATGGAAACCACTGCGGGACCCCAAAACAGTGACTAATAGTCCATCAAACGGGCCAGAATAGGCCGAAAATGCCAGTGTTGATGACCGACACATAAGCGGACCTTGGT
>NW_021187563.1:0-1141 GCF_002162155.2 Triticum dicoccoides
CGGCTCACAACGGGGGCGGCCGGCGAGGGCGACGGCGGCGGCGGAGAGGGCGTCGGCGACGACCACGGCGGGCCGGGGCAGGGGCGTGGCCGGCAACGACGGCGACGATGATGGCGACGACGGGCGCGGGCGACGACGACGGCGTCGGCGGGGGCGGCCGGCGGGTGGCGTCGGGGCAGCGCCTGGCGGCGACGGGGCAGGGGCGACGACGGGGGCGCGCGGACGGCATAGATCTGGGCAGCCTGGCGGCGTCGATGAGCTCGGCGTCGTCGGGCAGGCCGGGGGCAACTGGCGATGTGTTCGTCAAATTTTCCTAAGTGCTATATATATAGCAAGGGCATTGGTCCCGGTTCGTGACTCCAACCGGGACTAATGCCCCCTTTAGTCCCGGTTGGTACCACCAACCGGGACCAAAGGCCTCTTTTCAGCAGCCCAACGGGCGGGAAGCGACGACCTTTGGTCCCGGTTGGAGGCACCAACCGGGACTAAAGGGTGGGCATTGGTACCGGTTGGTGCCACGAACCGATACCAAAGGGCCCTGTGCTGCCAGCGTCGGGGCCAAAGTTTAGTCCCACCTTGCTAGTTGAGAGGGGTGTGCAGTGGTTTATAAGCCCCACTGTCGCACCCCTCTCGAACTCCTCTCCACCGTAGGCTTGCGGGCCTATTTGCTACTGCTTTGCCTGATGGGCCTGCTGGGCCTACTGCGGGCCTGAATCCTGTCCCATGGTAGGGTTTCTAGTCGTATTCAGGCCATGGGGGCCCAGTAGGAGGCAATTTTTTTGTTTTCTTTCTTGCTTTATTTATTTTATTTTGTTTCTACTTACAACAAAATACTTATTGTTGCTATTTTTAATTATTTTCTAGTTTTTTTGTTTTGTTTTCTGCATTATTTATTTTATTTTTTTTGCTTTATTTTTTAATTCTTTTTGCTTTTAGTTTTGGAAAAATTATAAACTTTCTGTTAGTGCCATTACTTTTCAAATTTGAAAACACTTTTTTTGTTTTTTTGTTTTCTTTCTTACTTCATTTATTTTATTTTGTTTGTACTTACAACAAAATACTTATTGTTGCTATTTTTAATTGTTTTTTGTTTTGTTTTCTGCATTATTTATTTTCTTTTGTTTTTTGCTGTATTTTTTAA
>NW_021187564.1:0-3885 GCF_002162155.2 Triticum dicoccoides
TTTTTTTTCTTAAAGGGGTTCGTTATTCCCTAGAGAACTTCATTGTTTTGATTTTTTTTAGGTTTTTATTCATTTTCTTTCTTCTTGAAGGGTTTCATTCTTCCATACAAAACTTCATTATTTTGTTTTTTATTCCATTTTCTTTCTTTAAGTGCAATACCGATATCATTCCACTATTATATGTTTATTCTTGAATATTACAAAAAATGCGATTTATGTATAAACTGTGTGCAAATTTGTCCTTTTTAATTTTTTCTTCTTAAAAGGAAATACTAATGCCACTAATTCATTGTTTCTTAAACAACTCCTTTTTTTTATTTTTCCGTGTGTAAGTATAAATGTAAGCACTATGAAATATAAGTCTTCTTAGAGATTCCAATATGAAGTATATACAGATGTATATAGACATATTTTGGAGTGTAGATCCACTCATTTTGCTCCATATATACTTCATATTGAAATCTCTTAAAAGACTTATATTTAGGAACGGAGTGAGTACTAGATTGTCAAAAATTACTATTATATGTTTATTCTTTGTGTATTACCAAAAGTGTGATTCGAATATAATGTTGTGTGCAAGTTTTTTTCACGTTCTTTATTCTTAATGGGCAATACCAGTGCTACTAATATATTATTGCTTAGAAAAAGTCATTATATTTATTTTGTTAATTTTTATATCATATATAATTTTTGAAAACTTATAAAAACGTGGTGTGTGCACTTATGTGCAATGCATGTACTCATCTCCATCGACATGATGTTAGTGAGACCCACCATCATCCATGCATGACATGCGAACAATTGCTTGAACGCATGCATGCATGTACCCCCAGCCAGGCCAAGCGTTGTTGCCACAAGAATGAATCCTGCGTATAAAAAAAAGTGACTGACCCTAAAAAAGAATTAGTCGACTGGCACGTAGCCAGTCCCGAGAGTCAGTGGTATTAAACCTTCGATGGCCCCCGTACTCGGAGAAGGTGGTGGCTCTATACTGAGCAGAAGGTCGTGTTACCATAGTGGTCGCCCTCGGCTCGACGGTGTGCACTCCTTGGCAATCAACCTCAGGTGGCCTTGTAATGGGGATTGATGGCGCAGCAGCGTGACTATGCTCAGTGCTGACGGTGCGCCTCGGCTGGGGTAAAAGTCTATGCCCAACGATGAGGGTGTTGTCCCTCCTCCACACCACGCCAAACTTAGCTTTGGTGAGATCCATCCAATATGCCGTTTGTTGTGCTCAGCACAAACCTTTGGGGGTCCATTCAACATGGATTCTCAGTCACAGAGGCAGCAAAACAGATGCCCAGAATCAGGACCAGGAGAATGAGGTGAGGACATCTCCCAACCCAAAGCTCATCTGGAGAGGGTATGTTCCCAGGATATCCACGCAGATCCCAGCACCCGGCGCTCCGCGCGGCTCTCCGCCACCATCAAAAGGTGGAGCCAATATAAGCCGACGATGATCGCCGTTTGCCCGATGCCGCGGCGGCTACCTACCTGCCCGCGTGTGCACGCCGGTCGATCTCGGGCCGGAATCCCAATCCAATCTTTCCGACCGCAGCATCGATCTGCCAGGGTTGGGTGGGTTTTTCTTCTTGCCTTTTCAAACCGGATATTTTGACCAGAGTATCTATTCTCATCATCTCTTTTTCTTTCTGCACAAAGCAACTGGTGGGTTATGTTGAGGGCATTCTGGTGTCTATGTTCTTTCTTCTATCTCTGAGCTAGCTAGTATCCTGAACCATGAATATGCCACCTTTGCATCATGATATGGTGTATGATGCTGCAAAAAAGAAAGTTGATAGCATGTTTTTTTGTCGCTCATGTATACTGTACTGTGTACTTTCTAAGCACGTAGCCGTTGGCGACGCTGTCAGGAATCGAATGCCATCCGTTTTGCAGCTACATAAATAGCCGCCCGTGTCTTACAGCCCAACCAACCAACCAGCCAAGCACAACGACTACTGTTTGCTGCGTCTCTGCACTTGCTAAGGTGACTCACTCACTGTCGGCCATGGACAACTCTTCAGATGCTCACAGGTGCCCACCGCTCCATCTTCTCCATCTTCAGATTATACTGCTTTTGTATTCTCTGTTACGTACGTGATGATTACATGTGCCACATTGCACTGTCACACGTACTACAACATACTCCCTCCGTAAAGAAATATAAGTGCGTTTAGATCACTACTCTAATAATGTAAACGCTCTTATAAAAGTTTACAAAGGGAGTACTATGAGGGTGTTTGTTTCCAGGGATTTATTGGCTTAGGGACTTAAAAAAGTCCCTATAAGTCCCATCTAAACCAAACAGGAGGGACTTATAGGGACTTAAAGTGGGCATTTGGGACTTATGAAATAAGACTCTCAAGGAGGGACTTATAGTTGTAATATGATCTTATAGGGACTTATAAGTCTCAGGAACCAAACAGGTAGCGAACCAACCTGTGATTGGATGGTTAGAGAGACTGTGGTATCCCCAGCCCACCAGGGTTCAAATCCTGGTGCTCGCATTTATTCCTGGATTTATTTCAGAATTTCCGGCGATGCGCATTTAGTGGGAGGAGACGTTCCCGTCGATGACGAGGTGCCTACGGTGACTTCGTAAATTTCAAGATGATATGCCGGCTCAGTCTTTCGGAGGTGCTCATAGGGGTAGGGTGTGCGTGTGTGCGTTCATAAAGATGAGTGTATGCGTGTTTATATGAGCGCTTGTGTCTGTACTGATGTTAAAAAAAAGGAACCAAACATGTAGGTACTTTTTAGGGACTTGAGACTTATAAGTTGGGACTAAAAAAAGTCCTAGGACTTATGAACCAAACAGGGCCTATATACGTTTTCTTCATGCTGACGAGGGGTTCTTGGGTGTGCAGCCGTCACAGGTGCGCGGCGTGCTACCGTCAGTTCAACAGGATGGAGCACCTGTTGGAGCACATGCGATCGTCGCACCACTCCCACCATGAGCCCCGCTGCGGTGTCTGCAGCAAGCACTGCCGCTCCCTTGACGCGCTCCGCGACCACCTTGGCTTTGGCGCCTCCCTGCCCTCCAAGCCTGCCTGCGCCACCGCCTTCCAAGCCCGCGGCTGCCTGCTCTGCCTCGCCGTCTTCCCCACCGCCAGCGCCCTCCGCGCACACTGCGCCGCATGCAAGCTCTCCCGCGCTCCGATCCCCTCTTCCGCGCAGAGCCTCACGAGGACTATGTTGAGGATGGGCGTGCGAGGCGGTGGGGGCGCGGTGGCGCTGGGGTGCAAGATGGTCGGCAGCGGGAGCGATGGCACCCTCGACGTGTGCGCGCACGTCTGCGTCGTCGACGAGCAGGAGGTCATCCTCTACGAGAGCTTCATGAAGCCCCTCATCCCGGTCACGCACTACCGGTACGAGACCACACGGATCCGGCCCGAGCACCTCCGCGACGCGCCGACGGTGAAGCAGGCGATGAGGCGTGTGCATGACATCCTCCTCAACGGTGAGCAGTCCTACTCCTACCCCTCACGCGGCGCCGCCCGGCTCCTCGTCGGCCACGGCCTGGAGCACGACCTCGATGCGCTCGGCATCACTACCGGAACAGGGCCATACCCCGACGGCCAGAACAATGCCGACGGCCCCCGTCGGCTTCTTCGGAGATATGCCGACAGCCTGGTTCTGGCCGTCGGCGTACAAAGGCCGTCGGGTTACGCAGAGATAAGCCGACGGCACCCGTCGGCATAGAACGGCCGTCGGCCTAGCTACATATACGCCGACAGCTCCCGTCGGCTTACGAAGGCCGTCGGCATACACGTGGGGCCCGGCCACCCCCTGGCAAACGGCGTCAGAGCTATGCCGACGGCCTAGACGGGGGGCCGTCGGCATAGGTCCGCAGGCCACGTCATTGATCCAGGCCGCACCATG
>NW_021187565.1:0-779 GCF_002162155.2 Triticum dicoccoides
AATGGTGCTCACATAAAAGATAAGAGCTGAAACATAAAGAGAGCATCATGAAGAATATGACTAGCACAATTAAGTCTAACCCACTTACTATGCATAGGTATTTTGTGAGGAAACAACTTATGGGAACAATAATCAACTAGCATAGGAAGGCAAAACAAGCATAACTTCAAGATTTTAAGCACATAGAGAGGAAACTTGATATTATTGCAATTCCTACAAGCATATGTTCCTCCCTCATAATAATTTTCAGTAGCATCTTGAATGAATTCAACAATATAACCATCACATAAAGCATTCTTTTCATGATGCACAAGCATAGAATTTTTATTACTCTCCACTTAGGAAAAATTCTTCTAATTCAGAATAGTGGGAGTATCATAAGAGACTCGAATACTATAAATTGTTTCCATATTAAAAGAGTAATGATCAGAAAAAGGGTAATCATAATCATGACAAGTTTTCTAAATATAATCATCGCTACTTTTTATAGCATAAGTTTCATTACAATAATCATCATAAGTAGCAACTTTGTTCTCATCATAATCAATTGAAACCTCTTCCAAAATAGTGGATTCATCACTAAATAAAGTCATGACCTCTCCAAATCCACTTTCATAATTATCACAATAAGATTCAACATTCTCCAAAATAGTGGGATCATTACTTCCTAAAGTTGACACTCTTCCAAACGCACTTTCATTCATATAATCATCATAAGTAGGAGGCATGCTATCATCATAATAAATTTGCATATCAAAACTTGGGGGATTAAAAATACC
>NW_021187566.1:0-1104 GCF_002162155.2 Triticum dicoccoides
TTCGGGATTAATATTAGACCTAAGTAATTGTTATTTGGTGCCAGCGTTGAGCATGAACATTATATCTGGATCTTGTTTAATGCGAGACGGTTATTCATTTAAATCAGAGAATAATGGTTGTTCTATTTATATGAGTAATATCTTTTATGGTCATGCACCCTTGAAGAGTGGTCTATTTTTATTGAATCTCGATAGTAGTAATACACATATTCATAATGTTGAAGCCAAAAGATGCAGAGTTGATAATGAAAGTGCAACTTATTTGTGGCACTGTCGTTTAGGTCATATCGGTATAAAGCGCATGAAGAAACTCCATACCGATGGACTTTTGGAACCACTTGATTATGAATCACTTGGTACTTGCGAACCGTGCCTCTTGGGCAAGATGACTAAAACACCGTTCTCCGGTACTATGGAGAGAGCAACAGATTTGTTGGAAATCATACATACCGATGTATGTGGCCCGATGAATATTGAGGCTCATGGCGGATATCGTTATTTTCTCACCTTCACAGATGATTTAAGCAGATATGGGTATATTTACTTAATGAAACATAAGTCTGAAATATTTGAAAAGTTCAAAGAATTTCAGAGTGAAGTTGAAAATCATCGTAACAAGAAAATAAAGTTTCTACGATCTGATTGTGGAGGAGAATATTTGAGTTACGAGTTTGGTGTACATTTGAAAAACTGTGGAATAGTTTCGCAACTCACGCCACCCGGAACACCACAGCGTAATGGTGTGTCCGAACGTCGTAATCGTACTTTACTAGATATGGTGCGATCTATGATGTCTCTTACTGATTTACCGCTATCATTTTGGGGATATGCTTTAGAGACGGCCGCATTCACGTTAAATAGGGCACCATCAAAATCCGTTGAGACGACGCCTTATGAACTGTGGTTTGGCAAGAAACCAAAGTTGTCGTTTCTTAAAGTTTGGGGCTGCGATGCTTATGTGAAAAAGCTTCAACCTGATAAGCTCGAACCCAAATCGGAGAAATGTGTCTTCATAGGATACCCAAAGGAAACTGTTGGGTACACCTTCTATCACAGATCCGAAGGCAAAACATTCGTTGCTAAGAATGGATCATTTCTAGAGAA
>NW_021187567.1:0-1524 GCF_002162155.2 Triticum dicoccoides
GGGAAATGTCTCCTAGTGTTTCCATTGAGCCTTGGTAGCTTGCTACTGCTCCGGAACACTTAGGCTGGCCGGCATGTGTCCTTCTTTGTTCCTGTGTCTGTCCCTTCGGGGAAATGTCACGCGATGAATACCGGAGTCCTGTTAGCCCGCTACAGCCCGGTTCACCGGAGTCCTGCTAGCCCAGTGCTACAGCCTGGATTCACTCGCTGATGACCGACACGTTCGATGTTGGGTCATGGATGCCTGTCCCTGTAAGTTTGTGCCACTTTGGGTTTACGACTAGCCATGTCAGCCCGGGCTCCTTACCATATGGATGCTAGCGACACTACCATATACGTGTGCCAAAAGACGCAAACGGTCCCGGGCAAAGGTAAGACGACACCCGTGTGAATACCGTGCGTGAGGCCGCAAAGTGATATGAGGTGTTACATGCTAGATCGATGTGGCATCGAGTCGGGGTCCTGACAGCGTTGGCATCAGAGCCGGACTGCCTGTAGGTTCTCCAAGCCAAACTGGTCGATGTTGAGTCTAGAAATTCTTTAGTTATATGTAGGGGAATTGTTTGTGGGTTGGAACGTAAGGCTCTTTTTACTCCTTATACCTTATGCCTTCTGATCTGAGTCATCTTATCTTTCCTGCGGGGATTAAGAACTAGGCCATCTCTTCTTTCTATCAGGATCACGTGTTACTAATCCGTAGACTTATAGATTGTTGGATTTAAGCTTGAGTTCAGTTTCTATTACTTCCGTATGTTAATTGTTAATCTCGAAACCGTGATATTGTGCTTCTGAGTGGTTATGCCACCATTTTTGTGAATGTCTCAAGTCTTTTCTGAGCATTTACAGCCGTTATGCTGTCCAAGTCATCCCAGGTTTCTAAAATAGTCGGATGCATTTGCAAATCCCTTCCTTCTGTTTTCCAATGTGCCTTTGGTCAGATTAATCACACAAATCAGTGAGTTGAGGTACTTTATTGCCTTGACATATATGTTGGAGCTAGTATTATGACCCTAGGTGTCTTAGGGGATCATCTAGTAATTTAGCCATGATTTGTGTCCCAGTGTGATGATTCTGGCCATCATTCTTGTAAGCATCCCGTGATGCCACTTAGTTAGTAGGCATTTCACTTCTGGGTTTTGAACCCGAGATTCACTCTATTTACTTCATGTAGATAGTGTTTGCTAGTTCCTTTAGGTTATTAGTAACCTTTGCGATAGTCCTTGAAGTCCGTGGTATCTTCTTCTTCCAAATACCATGAACTACTTATGGCAGAAGTTCCTCGTTGAACTGAAATATCACAACAGGATTATTCTTGAGGAGTTCTCCATTCATAAATCGTGACTCTGCCAGTTCTACCTTTCTGCATGGGTTATCCGGAAGAAATATGTTGAACTTGGTTCGACATGCTAAACCATGCATCCACAACTCAGAAAATCGTATGTTCCTTTGAGTTGTCCATCTTTAGTTGTTTTCTGGCCCTTGTATATCAATTGATATTCAGGAGTAGTTATGCATCCGTGTTCAT
>NW_021187568.1:0-1331 GCF_002162155.2 Triticum dicoccoides
AAAATTCACAAAAATCCTGTGAACCCTAGCGCACCTTCCTGAGCAAAAATATCTCACCACTTTTTGGAATATTTTTTCTACAGAAATTATTTTCTATTCTGGACAAAAATGGTGGTTTCTTCAACAACTACCATTTTACTTGTTCCATTGGTGCTGCATTTTCTTGTGCATCACTACCCTCCTAACTCATTCCTACATACCAAAGCTCAGCTCCCAACTCCCAACCGTTTAACCATAGCAAGCTCTGAGAGTTACTGTCCAGTAACTTGCAGTGAAGTAAAAATCTTGTTCACTGCATCTGAGTTCAAACCAAAGTGTGGTAACATCTAAATCTACCATGAACAACACGCCATACATGAAGTTTAGGCTTAGGTCGGCCTGAGGTCAGATTTCACGCGGTCACCGCGTTCGACCAAGCGTGATGGCATGCAAACGGCGCGCTCTGCATTGCGCCCGAGCCTCTGTCGCTCATGTGGTCGCTTCCCTGCCTGCCAAACCATGCTAAACCCCACCACTATCACCGTCCCGACGCCATTTACTGCACCCTAGCGCTCATTGCCGCCGGAGCTCACCGCAGAGACCACGGGCGCGGTCTGGCCAACCCAAAAATGCACCGTGCACTGTGTTCGTCGCCTTCCCCTCGCTCCTGTGCTCTTCTCCGCGTGCCCACAGTTCCCGCGTGAGTTGCGTCGCCTTCCCCCGCTCTCACTGACGCTGCTCATCGCCGGGCGCAGCGTCCAGGTGTCCTCCGGCGGACCCCGAGCACCTCCCGTTGCTCGGCTATAAAGAGAGCCCTCCGCAGCCTCCTCGAGCCTCATCCACTCCTCACACACACTCCACAAACATGTAGAAAGTCGTGGCCCGGCCGGGCAGGCCTCGGGCCGCCTTCCCCGAGCTCAATCTCGCCGGCAATCCCCTCTGTCCGTCTGCACCACTCCAGCCCCTCCCAAGCTAAGGCGACCCTTCCAGGGCCTCCGACGTGCCTCGGTGGTGCCGTTCCACCCGGTTGGAGCGCCTGGTGCCGCCTCTAGTCGCTGTCGTCTTCAACTCCGGACACCGCTACCTTCTGTCGCCGCTGTCCGACCACCCCTAGCTAAACTACGGGTATGGGCAGGTGAGCCTCCGTCGCCTCTTTCGATCCCTCCTTCCAGTTTTGGCCAAGGAGCTCTCCTCATCGGCGTGTCCTCCGGCGAAGCCCCGCCGCCCTATGTCTCTCTCTCCCTCCCCCTCACCTGATCAGCGGGGCCCGCTAGTCAGCCACTCTGTTCGTGCCCGAAGCGCTATGAGTGGAGGCGCCCTGCGGGTTTACGCCTTCGACGTCGCCCCCCCCC
>NW_021187569.1:0-872 GCF_002162155.2 Triticum dicoccoides
TATGAAATTGGGAGATGAATGGAAAACAGCATTTAAAACTAAGTTTGGATTATATGAGTGGTTAGTCATGCCTTTTGGGTTAACTAATGCACCTAGTACTTTCATGAGATTAATGAACGAAGTTTTACGTGCTTTCATTGGACGATTTGTGGTAGTTTACTTTGATGACATATTGATTTATAGCAGATCTTTGGAAGAACATTTGGAACATTTACGTGCTGTTTTATTGCTCTACGTGATGCACGTTTGTTTGGTAACCTTGGGAAGTGCACCTTTTGCACCGACCGAGTATCTTTTCTTGGCTATGTTGTTACTCCACAGGGAATTGAAGTTGATAAAGCCAAGATTGAAGCTATTGAGAGTTGGCCGCAGCCCAAAACGGTAACACAAGTGAGGAGTTTTCTTGGCCTCGCTGGATTCTATAGGTGTTTTGTGAGAGATTTCAGCACCATTGCTGCGCCTCTCAATGAGCTTACAAAGAAAGATGTGCCTTTTCTTTGGGGTACCGCACAGGAAGAAGCCTTCACGGTATTGAAAGATAAGTTGACACATGCTCCTTTACTCCAACTTCCTGATTTTAATAAGACTTTTGAGCTTGAATGTGATGCTAGTGGAATTGGATTAGGAGGTGTGTTATTACAAGATGGCAAACCTGTTGCATACTTTTCTGAAAAATTGAGTGGGCCTAGTCTGAATTATTCTACTTATGATAAAGAATTATATGCTCTTGTTCGGACTTTAGAAACATGGCAACATTATTTATGGCCCAAAGAATTTGTTATACATTCTGATCATGAATCTTTGAAACATATTAAAAGTCAAGCTAAACTGAATCGTAGACATGCTAAATGGGTTGAATTCATTGAGACTTT
>NW_021187570.1:0-1211 GCF_002162155.2 Triticum dicoccoides
CCCCTTGTTCATTCCGATACAATCCTACTCTCTCAGTCCTGCTCTCTTTTACTGCATTAGGACAACAACGATTCATCTGTTACTTGCTGCGGTAGCTGAACCCCTTTATCCTTTGCATGACCTGTCATTCCACAGTAAATAGATGAAACCCACTAGTATGAGTAGGAATTGTTTGAGCCCTGTTGTGCCTACTCATTCATGCTTGTTTGTCATGCCTGCTACTGCTTAGAGTTGAGTCAGGTCTGATTCATCGGGGATGAATCAGAGGCGTGTGAACATGTCCTACTGTGTGTGAGCTAAGTGTGTGAACACGATTTGGTAAAGGTAGCGGTGAGAGGCCATGTAGGAGTACATGGTGGGTTGTCTCATTGCAGCCGTCCTCAGGAACTGAGTTCTGTGTTTGTGATCCATGATTCAGCTACTATCATACATTGGGCCCTGAAATATGACCCCGCTCGACTTCTTATTCACCCTAGTCCTCTGTCCAGGAGTTGCAAGTAGTTTCTGGTGTTTGTAGCTTACTGGAGGCCGTGGACAGCGCTGACCGTAGGGGTGGGCTGTGATGCGGTAGGTACGTGGCACGGTGTACCGGATGCCCGTTTGGTATCTCGGGAACCCTGTTCACATCGTTTGGGGCTGTGAGCGAAACTCTGGCCGGATCTCCTCATGGATGGAACCCGAATAGGCGATAAACCTGGACTAGAGACTTGAGTGTTTAGGTAGGTCGTGGTCTACACCCACGTCGGCTTTCGCTTGAAGTCTGCCGAGCACATGTCGTGTGCAGACGCTAAGTGGTGGAAACATGTATGAAGAAGTACACCCCTGTAGGGTTAACATCATCTATTCGAATAGCCGTGTCCGCGGTAAAGGACTTCTGGGTTGCTTATATCAGTTCATAGACAAGTGAAAGTGGATACTTTAAAATGCGCAAGATAAGCGTGAGTGCTATGGATGGCGTTCTCGTAGGGAGACGGGAGCGGATCCATAGTGGTGTATTGATATGGTGAATATGTGGACTCGTGTGCGCCACCTCAAAAGAGTCGCTTGCAGTCGTAGTTTAGGATAGCCACCGAGTCAAAGCTGGCTTGCTGCAGTTAAACCCCACCATCCCTTTGTTGAAAATGATGCATATGTAGTTAGTTCTGATGTAAGTCTTGCTGGGTACATTTGTACTCACGTTTGCCTATTTTATGTTTTTGCAGAGAGACTTC
>NW_021187571.1:0-822 GCF_002162155.2 Triticum dicoccoides
ACGTGCTCGTCTCGGTGTCCGTTGTCGCTACCACGACGACGTCCGCCTCAACTCGCGTTACGCTAAGACAGGGTGGCACTGGTGTCACGTGCTCGTCTCGGCGTCCGTCGTCGCTACCGCGACGACGTCCGCCTCGACTCGCGTTACGCTAAGACAGGATGGCACTGGTGTCACGTGCTCGTCTCGGCGTCAGTCGTCGCTACCGCGACGACGTCCGCCTCCACTCGCGTTACGCTAAGACAGGGTGGCACTGGTGTCACGTGCTCGTCTCGGCGTCCGTCGTCGCTACCGCGACGACGTCCCCCTCGACTCACGTTACACTAAGACAGGGTGGCACCGGTGTCACCTGCTCGTCTCAGCGTCCGTCGTCGTTACGGCGACGATGTCCGCCTCGACTCGCGTTACGCTAAGACAGGGTGGCAGTGGTGTCACATGCTCGTCTCGGCGTCCGTCGTCGCTACCGCGACGACGTACGCCTCAACTCGCGTTACGCTAACACAGGGTGGCACTGGTGTCACGTGCTCGTCTCGGTGTCCGTCGTCGCTACACTAAGACAGGGTGGCGTTGGTCTCACGTGCTTATCTCGGCGTCCGTCATTGCTACCGCGATGACGTCCGCCTCGACTCGTGTTACGCTAAGACAGGGTGGCACTGGTGTCACGTGCTTGTCTCGGCGTCCGTCGTCGCTACCGCGACGACGTCCGCCTCGACTCGCGTTACGCTAAGACAGGAAGGAAGTGGTGTCACGTGCTCGTCTCGGTGTCTGTTGTCGCTACCACGACGACGTCCGCCTCAACTCGCGTTACGCTAAGACAGGGTGGCA
>NW_021187572.1:0-1002 GCF_002162155.2 Triticum dicoccoides
GAACTACTAGCGAGACCGAAGTCTCTCTGCAAAAACATAAATAGGCAAACGTGAGTACAAATGTACCCAGCAAGACTTACATCAGATCTATCTACATATGCATCATTATCAACAAGGGGGTGGAGGGGTTTGACTGCAGCAAGCCAGCTTTGACTCGGTGGCTATCCTAAACTACGACTGCAAGCGACTCTTTTGAGGTGGCGCACACGAGTCCACATATTCACCATATCAATACACCACTATGGATCCGCTCCCGTCTCCCTACGAGAACGCCATCCATAGCACTCACGCTTATCTTGCGCATTTTAAAGTATCCACTTTCACTTGTCTATGAACTGATATAAGCAACCCAGAAGTCCTTTTCCGCGGACACGGCTATTCGAATAGATGATGTTAACCCTACAGGGGTGTACTTCTTCACACACGCTCTCACCACTTACCGCCGTTTACACGACATGTACTCGGCAACCTTCAAGCGGAAGCCCAACGTGGGTGTCGGCCACGGCCTGCCTAAACACTCGAGTCTCTAGTCCAGGTTTATCGCCTATTCGGGTTCCATCCATGAGGAGATCCGGTCGGAGTTTCGCTCACAGCCCCAAACGATGTGAACAGGGTTCCCGAGACACCAAACGGGCGCCCGGTACACCGTGCCACGTGCCTACCGCATCACAGCCCACCCCTACGGTCAGCGCTGCCCACGGCCTCCAGCATACTACAAACACCAGAAACTACTTGCAACTCCTGGACAGAGGACAAGGGTGATCAAGAAGCCGAGAGGGTCCATTGGTTTCAGGCCCAATGCGTGGTAGTAGCTGAATCATGGATCACAAACACAGAACTCAGTTCCTGAGGACGGCTGCAATGAGACAACCCACCATGTACTCCTACATGGCCTCTCACCGCTACCTTTACCAAATCGTGTTCACACACTTAGCTCACACACAGTAGGACATGTTCACACACCTCTGATTCATCCCCGATGAATCAGACCTGACTCAACTC
>NW_021187573.1:0-1680 GCF_002162155.2 Triticum dicoccoides
CCCCCCGGTCACCGGACCGCTCGACCCTCCGTCTTGGGCGCCGCTAGCCCCGGTTGCGGCCCCGTTCCCTCTTGGCCGTGCCTTGCCTCGACCTTGCGCCGGCGACCGTTGGCCGGCGCCCCACTGTGCCCCGGTGGCCTGCGCCGACCGCCCTCGCCGCGCCCACGGCCACGCCCCGCCCCGGGCAGGCTACGGGCTCCCTGTCGCCCTGGCCGGTTGTCCGCTCCAGCGCCCGAACCCACCGAACCCGTTTGGCCCTGGGCCAATGACATGGGGGCCCCACCCCCCTAAAAAGAACGGTTTTTATTAAAACAAAAATAAAAATAAAATGAAAATGAATTAAAACTAATTAACTAATTAGTTAATTAATTAATTAATTAAGTATTTAATTAATCTAATTAATTCTGTTTAATTAACCCTAACCACTAATTAACCTAATTAACTAAGGTTAATTAACTTTGATTAGGCTAATTAAGTTAATAGAGTATGACGAACGGGACCCACATGTCAGGGTTGACTCAGTCAACCCCTGTTGACTGCTGACGTCAGCATGACATCATGCTGATGTCATTAATACATTTTTTCGAATTAATTAAATAAATAATTAAATTTCAGAAATTAATAAAATCTTTAGAAAATCATATCTTTTAATCCGTAACTCGGATTAAAATGTTTTCAACATGAAAGTTGCTCAGAACGACGAGACGATTCCGGATACGCAGTCCGTTCGTCCGCCACACCCCTCTAACCTATCGAACCCGCAACTTTCCCCCTCCGGCTCCTCTGCCCGAAAACACGAAACACCGGGAATACTTTCCTGGATGTTTTCCCCCCTTCACCGGTATCACCTACTACCGCGTTAGGGCACACCTAGCACCGCTCATTGTCACGTCACGCATCGTCGTGTTTATGTTTGCATTGTATTCATTGTTTCTTCCCCCTCTTATCTCCGGTAAACTACGAGACCGACGCTGATGCCACCGAGTACGACTACGTCACCGACGACCCCTCCTTGTCTGAGCAACCAGGCAAGCCCCCCCCTTGATCACCAGATATCGCCTATTCTACTCTATACTACTTGCATTAGAGTAGTGTAGCATGTTACTGCTTTCGTTAATCCTATTCTGATGCATAGCCTGACATTGTCGCTACATCTGTTGATACCTTACCTGCAATCCTAAATGCTTAGTATAGGATGCTAGTTTATCATCATTGGCCCTACATCCTTGTCAGTCTGCCTTGCTATACTATCGGGCCGTGATCACTTGGGAGGTGATCACGGGTATATACTATACATACATACATACTATACAGATGGTGACTAAAGTCGGGTCAGCTCATTGAGTACCCGCAAGTGATTCTGACGAGGGGGCTGAAAGGATAGGTGGCTCCATCCCGGTAGAGGTGGGCCTGGGTTCCCGACGGCCCTCGACTGTTACTTTGTGGCGGAGCGACAGGGCAGGTTGAGACCACCTAGGAGACAGGTGGGCCTGGCCCTGTTCGGCGTTCGCGGATACTTAACACGCTTAACGAGATCTTGGTATTTGATCTGAGTCGGCTACGAGCCTATACGCACTAACCATCTACGTGGGAGTAGTTATGGGTATCCCGACGTCGTGGTATCAGCCGAAGCACTTCAGACGTCAGCGATGGAGCGGCGCGCGCCGGATTGGACTGGAA
>NW_021187574.1:0-1040 GCF_002162155.2 Triticum dicoccoides
GTTTTCCATTCATCTCCCAATTTCATACGAATTTGATGGTATCCACTACGCAAATCAACTTTGGAGAATATTGTAGAGCCACTCAATTCATCAAGCATATCATCTAGCCTAGGAATAGGATGACGATAACGAATAGTAATATTATTAATGCCTCTACAATCAACACACATACATGATGTACCATCCTTTTTCGGCACTAGAATAATAGGAACAGCACAAGGACTAAGGGATTCGCGTATATAACCTTTGTCGAGAAGCTCTTGTACTTGACGCATAATCTCCTTCGTCTCCTCTGGATTGGTACGGTATGGTGCACGGTTTGGCAGTGAAGCACCGGGAATTAAGTCAATCTGATGCTCAATCCCTCGAATAGGCGGTAATCCCGGTGGCACGTCTTGTGGAAAGACGTCAGCGAACTCCTGCAAAATGTTAGTGACAGCAGGACGCAAAGAGGAAGTCACGTCCTCGAATGAAAATAATGCCTCTTTTCACACAAAAGCATAGCAAACAGATTTGCTGAAATCTAGCTCATCAATATCAGATTTGGTGGCAAATAAACATGCACTTTTCAATTTAATTTCAGAATCAACACTAGATGGTTTATTATTAGGCTTCATTTGTTGCTCAAATTCTTTTGCCACAATCTGATTTTCACTCTTATTCGTCTCCTGTTTTGCTTTATTAGCTCTATTAATATCATCTTTCAAAATGGAATCAGGAGTCATAGGAAGCAAAGTAATATTTTTATCCTTATGAACAAGAGTATAGTGATTGCTTCTACCATGGTGTACAGAATTTTTATCAAATTGCCATGGTCTACCAAGTAATAAGGAACATGCTTGCATAGGTACCACATCACAATCAACATAATCAGCATATGTAGAGATACTAAAATGCACACGAACAGTACGTGTTACCTTAACCTTGCCGCTGTTGTTGAACCATTGGATGTAGTAAGGATGTGGATGTGGTCTTGTGCTGAGAGAAAGCTTCTCCACCATCTCCATGCTAGCCAAGTTGTTGCAGCTCCCTCCGTCTAT
>NW_021187575.1:0-1334 GCF_002162155.2 Triticum dicoccoides
GGGACCCCAAAACGGTGAGTAATAGTCCACGAAACGGGCCAGAATAGGACAAAACTGCGAGTATTGATGACCGACACGTAAACGCACCCCAGGGTTCATTACTCGTGGAAATCACTCCGGGACCCCAAAACAGTGAGTAATAGTCCACGAAACGGGCCAGAATCGGCCAAAACTGTGAGTGTTGATGACCGACACGTAAACGCACCTTGGGGTTCAACAGGAATGGAAATCACTTGGGACCAGAAAACGGTGAGTAATATTCCACGAAACAGGTCAGAATCGACAAAAACCGCGTGTTTTGATGACCGACACGTAAACGCACCCTAGGGTTCGTTAATCATGGAAATCACTCCAGGACCCCAAAACAGTGAGTAATACGTCACGAAACGGGCCAGAATCGGCCAAAACTGTGAGTGTTGATGACCAAGACGTAAGCGCACCTTGGGGTTCAACAACTATGGAAATCGCTTTGGGACTCCAAAATGGTGAGTAATAGTCCACGAAACGGGTCAGAATCGGCCAAAACTGTGAGTATTGACGACTGACACGTAAACTTACCCCAGGGTTCCTAACTCATGGAAATCAGTCCGGGACCCCAAAACAGTGAGTAATAGTCCAAGAAACGGGCCAGAATCGGCCAAAACTATGAGTGTCGATGACCGACAGGTAAACGCACCCCAGGGTTCGTTACTCGTGAAAATTACTCCGGGAACCTAAATCAGTGACTAATAGTCCATATAACGGGCCAGAATCGGACAAAACTGCGAGTGTTGATGACCGACGCGTAAGCACACCTTAGGTTTAACAACTATGAAAATCGCGTTGGGACCCCAAAACGGTGAGTAACAGTCCACGAAACGGGTCAGAATCGGCCAAAACTGCGAGTATTGATGACCGACACGTAAACGCACCCCAGGGTTTTTTACTCATGGAAATCACTCCGGGAACCTAAAACAATGAGTAATACTCCACGAAACGGGCTAGAATCAGCCAAAACTGTGAGTGTTGATGAGCGACACGTAAGCGCACCTTGGGGTTCAACAACTATGGAAATTGCTTTGGGGCCCCAAATCGGTGAGTAATAGTCCATGAAACGGGTCAGAATCGGCCAAAACTGCGAGTGTTGATGAACGACACGTAAACGCACCCCAGGGTTCGTTACTCGTGGAAATCACTCCGGGACCCCAAAACAGTGAGTAATAGTCCACGAAACGGGCCAGAATCGGTCAAAACTATGAGTGTTGATGACCGACAGGTAAACGCACCCCAGGGTCCGTTACTCGTGGAAATCACTGCGGGAACCTAAAACAGTGAGTAATAGTCCACGAAACGGG
>NW_021187576.1:0-2070 GCF_002162155.2 Triticum dicoccoides
CATCCACCCACGTTCCACCACTCCGTCGAGCCTCTCGACGCTGATGACTGGCTTCGCAGTATCTCTCACAAGCTGCGTTCCGCGCTAGTAGCTGAGGCTGACAAGGTCACCTTTGCTGCATATCATCTTGAAGGTCCCGCCAGTCTATGGTGGGAGAATTATGGAGCTATGCGCCCAGCGGGCCATGTCACTACTTGGGCTGAATTCAGCGAGGCTTTCCGTGAACATCACATTCCGGAGGGTCTCATGGACCGTAAACGTGAAGAATTTTGCAGTTTCACCCAAGGCCGACTTTCTGTGGATGTTTACAGCAGGGAGTTTGGTAATCTCGCACGATATGCAACCGAGGAAGTTTCTACTGACGCCAAGAAGCAAGCAAGGTTCCGTAAGGGCCTTAGTCCTGAGCTTCGCCGTGACCTCCGTCTGCATGAGTGCGCATCCTTCCAGAAACTTGTCAACAAAGCCATCAGTGCTGAAACTGGTCAGACTGACTATGACGCAACCCGCAAGCATGGCCGTGATATGGGTTCCTCATCCGGTGCTGGTCCTCAGAAGCGCCGCGTGTGGGTACCCAACACCGCCCTGCCACCCAGGTTCACACCGAGGCCATCCTTCCAGGCGCCTCGCCCCGTTCAGCAGTCTGCACCGGCCAAGCCCTATGGAGGTCCAACCAACAATGCTCCTCCACGTACCAGTTCCGTGACTTGTTTCAAGTGTGGGGAATCTGGCCACTATATGCGTGAGTGTCCCCAGACCAACCCCAACCAGTCTGCTAAAGCTGTTGGCCATGGCAAGCCGACAGGAAAAGTATTCCACGCCAAGCCGGTCACCGCCTCACGTGGCCATGTCAACTGTATCTCTGCCGAAGAAGCTCAAGAGGATCCCAACGTCGTTCTCGGTACGCTTCTTGTCAATTGCCACCCGGCATCTGTTCTTTTCGATACAGGAGCCTCTCATTCTTTTATATCTGAAAATTATGCTCGTTTGCATAACGTCGCATTCGGTGATATGCCAACCTCTATGGTAATTCAAACTCCGGGATCCAAATGGCAAACTTCTATAGTAAGCCATGGAAATGAAATCCAAGTCGACAGACTTGTTTTCCTTGCCTCTTTGATAGCCCTTAAATTTTCAGATATTAATATCATTTTGGGTATGGACTGGATGTCAGCTCATCATGCCAAAATTGATTGCTTCTCTAGGACTGTTCAACTCACTCACCCTTCGGGCAAGATAGTCAATGTCTTGACCCGAATAGCCAAGCAACAATTATATTCTCTTAACGCCAGCCCTTTGCCAGACCTTGAGGACGTTCCGGTAGTCCGTGACTTTCCGGATGTCTTTCCAGAGGAATTGCCAGGTGTTCCACCTGACAGGGATGTTGAGTTTGTAATAGACCTCACTCCAGGAACCGTTCCGATTGCTAGAAGACCTTATAAGATGGCACCCCTAGAACTAGCCGAGCTTAAGAAACAACTCGATGAGTCCTTGAAAAAGGGTTTCATCCGACCTAGCTCCTCTCCGTGGGCTTACCCCGTCCTATTCGTCAAGAAGAAGGATGGTACGGACTGGATGGTTGTAGATTACCGACCTGTCAATTTGGTCACAATCAAGAACAAATATCCGCTTCCCAGGATCAACGACCTGTACGATCAGCTCGCTGGATCCTCAGTCTTCTCCAAGATGGATTTGAGGTTGGGCTACCATCAAATCAAAATCAGAAACGGGGACATTCCTAAAACGGCCTTTGTTACTCGTTATGGCCAATACGAGTACACCGTCATGTCCTTCGGTTTAACCAACGCTCCAGCCACCTTTTCTCGGTTAATGAACTCAATCTTCATGGAGTATTTGGATAAATTCGTCGTGGTTTACCTCGATGATATACTCATCTACTCCAAGAACGAGGAAGAACATGCCGAACATCTAAGGCTAGTGTTGCAGAAACTTCGAGAACATCGCCTTTATGCCAAATTTTCTAAATGTGAATTCTGGTTGTCAGAAGTGACCTATCTGGGTCATGTAATATCTGGTAAAGGTATTGCTGTTAACCCTGAGCGAGTTCAAGCC
>NW_021187577.1:0-2324 GCF_002162155.2 Triticum dicoccoides
GCTGCCTTGCGGTGCGGTCAACAGCAGGAGCACGAGGGTTGCAGGTGAGCAAGAGAATGCTCAAGATAAGAAACAAGTGATTGAGGTTGGATAAGGCATAGGAGAAATCGTGAGGAGCCAGGGTCATCACGTCACATGGATAGGTCGGCGGACGGGAGCCCCAAAATCAGTCTAGTGATTTGAATAATTGCCCTTAAGAAAAATCAAGACTATACATGGCTGATCCTAATAGCGTGTATGTATAATATACGTAAACACTTGAGATCACGTAAGAGATCTTTCTGCGTGTGTAGAATGTCTATGTGGCCATCCAATATGATTTTAATCAGACGGTTTGAGAGTAACCCCTACCCATAGGTCAGTTTTTGCAATTGGTGCATGTTCAGCCAGCTCAACCGCAACAAAGGGTCTGTTTCAGACCCATGCGTGAGGAAGGGCGACGATGGTTGTATCCCGTCATGTTTTAGAAGGAAGAAAAACGTTTTGGGGTGATTGCAACAAGCCTCAAGTTGTGCAAAGCCTACTGCAACAATACCTTTGTTGCAAAGGCTGGCGGTGCTCACGTTTTGCAAAGACTGACGTTGCTCATGTGCGGTTAGATCGGATGGCTATTCGTGCATTAAAAAACCCGCTTCAAGGCAATTAGAACAAGCCTTCTGTTGCAAAGGGCCTACTGCAACACTGCCTTTGGTGCAAAGGTTGGTGCTGCTCACGTGCTGTAAATCGGAGGGCTATTCGTGGCTCCTCTAACGGTTGACAAGGCGGTTTATTCTTTTGCTTTATTATTAGTCGGCCAACACATAAGTACGCTCTATGAATATAGTAAAAATGTTACTCTAACTGGCAAATGTTCGCTACGTGGGAGGTCCCATCGGATGCCCCACATCCATGTGATTGAAAAGAAACGAATGTCATGTTATTTTTGTATTAAAAAATATGGTCGTTGGCAATTTTCATACACATGGCAAGTTTCCCTATTTGTCATGACAATCCAGTTGGCAATGTTCTTAAGTTTTTGGGTTTCAGTGGCAACCCCATGCTGACTGATAGTATGGCCCAAATAGGATAACTCGCGTTGAGTGAAAGAGCACTCTAAGCGTTTGACTTACCATTGACCCCTTCTTAACAACTCAAGCTGCCCCTGACATATCCCCTCGTTTCGTGTTCAATTCATCAGTAACAGAGTGACTAGCTACCCCGACTCTTTATTCCAGTTCTATTCTTACTGATGCAGGAGTCCAAAGTGCTTGTTCTAACTCCCTAACCGCGTCTTCCATGAAGTTCGGGAGACCCCTCATGTGTGGTTTTAGACATCCCCTGGCAATTTTTCTCCCAGTGAACATTTTCTCTAGATATTGTGGTCCTAAATATAGGACCCACATAATTGGCGATCAGTCGCCCGGAGGGAGGGTCGATCGAACGAATTCGGTCTTAAGGGGAGTTGGGGAGTTGCTCGCAGCAAACAAATCACCCCCTAGACCCTTCACCAGGGGGAGGGCCAGGGCGAGCCCCCATTTGCCCAGAGGCCCACTTTACTGTTTTATTTGAAAAAATGCCATGAACAAAAAATAGACATTTTTTATATAAAACAGAGAAAAACATGAAACGTATAATTGCCATGAATATGAAAAAAAATTAGGTGCTACTTTATAAAAATGCCATGTTAATTTATAAATCTACAAAAAATGGTATGATTCTTTAAAAGAGTGTTGTGCGGTCTACAACATGGATAAGTTTTTACCGTGAAAATCAGCCATGTTTTGGAGAACATTTTTTCTTTATTTTTGTCAAGGACCAGAAACAAAAATGCCATGTTGTAATTTTTGCTTTATTTGGTCAATTGTGCAAGAATCATTAAAAAACTGCCTTGTCGGTGATTTTATTGCCATGCCAATAAAAATAAAATTTCCACCCTACTAATAAAAATTTCATTCTTTTGATAATAAAAACCCCATACCACAAATAATAAAAATGCCAAGCTCTCAATAATAAAATTGCCAACCTGTTAATGATAAAACTATCATCCTCCTAATAAGAAGAATGTCATGTTATTAATAATAAAAAATGCCATGCTCTTAATCATAAAACTACCATTCCTCTTGACGATAAAAAATGCCATGTTATTAATAATAAAGATGTCATGTTAGTAATAATAAAACCGACACCCTCTTAGTAATTAAAATGATGTGTAACTAGCTAATAATTAAAATGGCATGCTCTTAATAAAAAATTTCCATGGGGGCATCATAAAAGAGACCTAGAAATTGCCATGCTGCATATAATAAAAAATGCACATGGCAAATCTATCAAAAATGGATATTTTT
>NW_021187578.1:0-1699 GCF_002162155.2 Triticum dicoccoides
AAATAAATAAATAAATAAATAAGAGAAAATGAAAAAATGAGACAAAAAGAGAGAAGGGGCAATGCTACTATCCTTTTACCACACTTGTGCTTCAAAGTAGCACCATGTTCTTCATAGAGAGAGTCTCCTATCCTTTCACTTTCATATAGTAGTGGGAATTTTTCATTATAGAACTTGGCTTGTATATTCCGATGATGGGCTTCCTCAAATGCCTGAGGTCTTCATGAGCAAGCAAGTTGATGCACACCCACTTAGTTTCAGTTTGAGCTTTCATACACTTATAGCTCCAGTGCATCCATTGCATGGCAATCCCTACTCCGCGCATTGACATCAATTGATGGGCATCTCCATAGCCCGTTGATTAGCCGCGTCGATGTGAGACTTTCTCCCTTTTTGTCTTCTCCACACAACCTCCATCATCATATTCTGTTCCACCTGTAGTGCTATATCCATGGCTTGCGCTCATGTATTGCGTGAGGGTTGAAAAAGCTGAAGCGCGTTAAAAAGTATGAACCAATTGCTTGGCTGACACCGGGATGGGCATGAGGTGTACCTTGTGTCAAAAAAAGGGAGCATAAAAGACTATATGATTTTGTAGGGATAACGTTCTTTAGCATTGATATTTTGAAAGACATGATTGTTTGTTGGGATGCCCGAGTATTAAATTGTTTTATGTCAAATGATAGACTATTGCTTTGAATCACTCGTGTCTTAATATTCATGCCATGATTAGATATATGATCAAGATTATGCTAGGTAGCATTCCACATGAAAAGTCATCTTTTTTATCATTTACCTACTCGAGGACGAGCAGGAATTAAGCTTGAGGATGCTGATACGTCTCCGTCGTATCTACAATTTTTTATTGTTCCATGCCAATATTATACAACTTTCATATACTTTTGGCAACTTTTTATACTATTTTCGGGACTAACATATTGATCCAGTGCCAGTGCCAGTTCCAGTTTGTTGCATGTTTTTTGTTTCGCAGAAAATCCATATCAAACAAAGTCCAAACGGGATAAAAACAGACGGAGAATTTTTTTTTGGAATATTTATGAATTTTGGGAAGAAGAATCAATGCAAGACGATGCTTGAGGGGCCCACGAGGCAGGGGGTGTGCCCCAGAGGGGTGGGCGCGCCCCTGGCCCTCGTGGACACCCCGTAAGGCGGTTTTTGCCTTTCGCCGCAAGAAAGCTAATATCCGGAAACAAATCGTGTTGAAATTTTCAATCCAATCGGAGTTACGGATCTCCGGGAATATAAGAAATGGTGAAAGGGCGGAATCTGGAACGCAGAAACAGAGAGGGACAGAGAGACAGATCCAATCTCGGAGGGGCTCTCGCCCCTCCCACGCCATGGAGACCATGGACCAGAGGGGAAACCCTTCTCCCATCTAGGGAGAAGGTCAAGGAAGAAGAAGAAGAAGGGGGCTCTCTCTCCCCCTCACTTCCGGTGGCGCCGGAACACCACCGGGGCCATCATCATCACAGCAATCTACACCAACACCTCTGTCATCTTCACCAACATCTTCATCACCTTCCCCCATCTATCTACAGTGGTCCACTCTCCCGCAACCCGATGTACCCTCTACTTGAACATGGTGCTTTATGCTTCATATTATTATCCAATGATGTGTTGCCATCCTATGATGTCTGAGTAGATTTTCGTTGTCCTTTCGGTAATTGGTGAATTGCTA
>NW_021187579.1:0-759 GCF_002162155.2 Triticum dicoccoides
CTCGAGAGGCGTGGAAAAGTGGCATATCAACTGGAGCTTCCGCCGAACCTTTCTCAGGTTCACGATGTGTTCCATGTATCACAACTCCGCCGTTGCTTCAAGGACCCCATCCGAGCTGTGGATCATGAAGTCCTCGAATTGCAACAGGACCTCTCCTATAAAGAGCATCCGGTCCGCATTCTCGACCAAGCTGAACGCCGCACACGCCAGAAGGCGATCAAGTTCCTCAAGGTCCAGTGGTCGAATCACTCTGAAGACGAAGCCACCTGGGAACGCGAGGATCGCCTGCGTGATGAATACCCCGCACTGTTTCCTTCTACCTCCTAAAATCTCGGGACGAGATTTCTTGTAGTGGAGGAGATTTGTAACGCCCGGATAATTAAGCTACAGTAATCCCTGCTAATGATGCCACGTCACCTCGGTTACCGTGATTAAACTCACGTTGATTCGAACCCGGTTCCAATTCAATTGAAAACATAGGCAAACAATAAAAGTTTTCAAAAATTAAATCTAAAATGTTCGGGGGTTGTGAAATATTACAAAGGTAATTATGGTGAAGTAAACACATTTTTATAAAATGCATAAATATTTTAAATTGAATAAAATAGAAAGGAAAATAAATTAAAAAAAAAACAGACACCCCCCCGCTGGGCCAAGTGGCCCAGCTGGCCTCCGCCGCCCGAACAGGCCGGCCCAACCGGCCAAAGGCCCAACCGGCCAACCCCACTCCTCTCCTTATTCCCCCCCGCAACCCTAGCC
>NW_021187580.1:0-1273 GCF_002162155.2 Triticum dicoccoides
ACGTAAACGCACCCTGAGGTTCGTCAATCGTGGAAATGACTCCGGGACCCCAAAACAGAGTAATAGTCCAAGAAACGGGCCAGAATCAGCCCGAACTGTGATTGTTGATGACCGACACGTAAGCGCACCTTGGAGTTCGACAACCATGGAAATCGCTTTGGGGCCCAAAAACGGTGAGTAATAGACCATGAATCGGGCCAGAATCGGCCACAACTGCAAGTGTTGATGACCAACACGTAAGCACACCTTGGGGTTCAACAACTATGAAAATCGCTTCGGGACCCCAAAACGTTGAGTAATAGTCCATGAAACGGGTCAGAATTGTACAAAACTGTGAGAGTTGAAGACCGACACATAAACGCATCCCGGGGTTCATCAATCGTGGAAATCGCTCTGGGTCCCCAAAACGGCGAGTAATAGTCCACGAAACGGACAAGAATCGGCCAAATATGTGAGTGTTGATGATCGACACGTAAACGCACCCCGAGGTTCGTCAATCGTGGAAATGACTCCAGGACCCCAAAAAGAGTAATAGTGCAAGAAACGGGCCAGAATCAGCCCGAACTATGATTGTTGATGACCGACACATAAGCGCACCTTGGAGTTCGACAACCATGGAAATCGCTTTTGGGCCCAAAAACGGTGAGTAAGAGTCCATGAAACGGGCCAGAATCAGCCAAAACTGCAAGTGTTGATGACCAACACGTAAGCACACCTTGGGGTTCAACAACTATGAAAATCGCTTCGGGACCCCAAAACGGTGAATAATAGTCCACAAAACGGGTCAGAATTGGACAAAACTGTGAGTGTTGACGACGGACACATAAACGCACCCCAGGGTTCATCAATCGTGGAAAGCGCTTTGGGTCCCCAAAACGCTGAGTAATAGTGCTCGAAACCGCGAGTAATAGTCCATGAAACGAAAATCGCTTTGGGACCCCAAAACGGTGAGTAATAGTCCATGAAACGGGCAGGAAACGGCCGAAACCGCGAGTGTTGATGATCGACACGTAAGCGCACCTTGGAGTTCGATAACCATGGAAATCACTCCGGGACCCCAGAATGGTGAGTAATAGTGCATGAAGCGGGCCAGAATCGGCCAAAACTACGAGTGTTGATGATCAACACGTAAACACACCTTGGGGTTCAACAACTATGGAAATCGCTCCGGGACCCGAAAACGATGAGTAATAGTCCACGAAACGGGTCAGAATTGGACAAAACTGTGAGTGTTGACAACTGACACATAAACGCACCCCGGGGTTTATCAAAC
>NW_021187581.1:0-1104 GCF_002162155.2 Triticum dicoccoides
TGGATACCCATGTTGGCTCCCACATGCTCCACGATGATCTCATCGGATGAACCACGATGTCGAGGATTCTATCAACCCCGTACGCTATTCCCTTTGTCTATCGATATGTTACTTGCCCGAGATTCGATCGTCGGTATCCCAATACCTCGTTCAATCTCGTTACCGGCAAGTCACTTTACTCGTACCGTAATGCATGATCCCGTGACCAGACACTTGGTCACTCTGAGCTCATTATGATGATGCATTACCGAGTGGGCCCAGTGATACCTCTCCGTCATACGGAGTGACAAATCCCAGTCTTGATCCATGTCACCCAACAGACACTTTCGGAGATACCCGTAGTCTACCTTTATAGTCACCCAGTTACGTTGTGACGTTTGGCATACCCAAAGCACTCCTACGGTATCCGGGAGTTACATGATCTCATGGTCTAAGGAAAAGATACTTGACATTAGAAAACTCTAGCAAACGAACTATACGATCTTGTGCTATGTTTAGGATTGGGTCTTGTCCATCACATCATTCTCCTAATGATGTGATCTCGTTATCAATGACATCCAGTGTCCATAGTCAGGAAACCATGACTATCTGTTGATCAACGAGCTAGTCAACTAGAGGCTCACTAGGGACATGTTGATGTCTGTTATTCACACATGTATTACGATTTCCAGATAACACAATTATAGCATGAATAAAGACAATTATCATGAACAAGGAAATATAATAATAATGCTTTTATTATTGCCTCTAGGGCATATTTCCAACAATCTCCCACTTGCACTAGAGTCAATAATCTAGTTACATTGTGATGAATCGAACACCCATGGAATTCTGGTGTTGATCATGTTTTGCTCTAGGGAGAGGTTTAGTCAACGGATCTGCTACATTCAGGTCCGTATGTACTTTACAAATCTCTATGTCTCCATCTTGAACATTTTCACGAATGGAGTTGAAGCGACGCTTGATGTGCCTTGTCTTCTTGTGAAACCTGGGCTCCTTGGCAAGTGCAATAGCTCCAGTGTTGTCACAGAAGAGCTTGATCGGCCCCGACGCATTGGGTATGACTCCTAGGTCGGTGATGAACTCCTTCACCCATATTGCTTC
>NW_021187582.1:0-1006 GCF_002162155.2 Triticum dicoccoides
CTCCCACTCGATTCAAGTGATTGTTGTGCTCAGACAATCTGAGCACAAGCTCAACGATTGAGCTTTTCTCCCTTAGTTTGCAGGCTAAGAAAATCGTCGGAGGTCTTATACCTCTTGACGTGGGCACGAGCCTGAAATCCCAATTTCAGCCCTCGAAACATCTCATATGTTCCGCGACATTTCGAAAACGTCTTTGGTGCCTCTACTTAAACCATTTAATTGAACTATCACGTAGTTATCAAAACGTGTATGTCCGATGTTCGCAACATCGACAAACGACGTTGGGGTTCAGCACACTGAGCGGTGCATTAAGGACATAAGCTTTCTACTGATCGCATAATCGCTACTATCAACTTTCAACTATATTTTCTCTAGGAACATATCTAAACAGTGGAACTAAAGCGCGAGCTTATGACATAATTTGCAAAAGGTCTTTTGACTATGTTCAGGATAATTAAGTTCATCTTATGAACTCCCACGTAGATAGACATCCCTCCGGTCATCTAAGTGATCACATGATCCGAGTTAACTAGGCCGTGTCCGATCATCACGTGAGACGGACTAGTCATCATCGGTGAACATCTTCATGTTGATCGTATCTACCATACGACTCATGCTCGACCTTTCGGTCTCCGTGTTCCGAGGCCATGTCTGCACATGCTAGGCTCGTCAAGTTAACCCTAAGTGTTTTCGCTGTGTAAAATTGTCTTACACCCGTTGTATGTGAACGTAAGAATCCATCACACCCGATCATCACGTGGTGCTTAGAAGCGACGAACTGTAGCAACGGTGCACAGTTAGGGGAGAACACTTCTTGAAATTTTGTAAGGGATCATCTTATTTACTACCGTCGTCCTAAGCAAACAAGATGCATAAACATGATAAACATCACATGCAATCAAATAGTGACATGATATGGCCAATATCATTTTGCTCCTTTTGATCTTCATCTTCGGGGCTCCATGATCATCATCGTCACCGGCACGACACCATGATCTCCATCATC
>NW_021187583.1:0-1058 GCF_002162155.2 Triticum dicoccoides
CCCTCTCCTCTCCAGCTCCTCCCCCTCGCACGCCCCAGCCATGGCCGACGCCATCGCCGCCACCCCCTCGCCGTAGCCACGCCCTCCGACCACCCCACGCCGTCTCACCGTGTCCAGGAGCTCCGCCGCTGTCCACTTCATCGAGCAGCCGAGCCCCGAGCGCTCGCAACGCCCGAGACCACCGCACCGACCTCGCCCGAGCTCACCGTCGCCGGAGATCCCCTTCAACGCCGTCGTCGCTCCGGTCCATCTCCGGCCGCACCAAGAACTCCGTCGCACTCACTGTGAGCTTAGCCATCTTCCCCTCCCTTCCGTTCTTGCTCCCGAGCCGTGTAGCAACTTCCCGGAGCTCAACCGCACCCACCGCCATGGAGCTCGTCGCCGACGTGCTCCCGGTCATCCTCCGGCCACAAGATGGTGTCCATCTTACTCACCAAGTTCCGCAGCACCTAGCTAGCTACTCCACGAGCCTCACCGAACCCTCTAGCGCCAAGTTCACCTCCGACCGAACCCCGGTGGCCGCCAAAGTCGTCGCCGGCGCCAACTCCGGCCATCCCGACCTCAACGGACTCCGCCAAGAGCTGCGGTTTGTCCTCAGCTTCCCTCCGGTGGTCTCCGCGGCCCATTTGGTGGCCGAAATGGCCAAAACCACTTCCGCCGCCGCATCGGGCTCGCCGGCGGCTAAACGCCGGTGCAGCCGACCCGGGTTTGACCACGGGTGGGCCCTGGTTGACTCCCCTGAGTCAATGACAGGTGGGGCCCAGCCCTGTTAATTAAACAGGATTAGTTTTAATTAAGTTTTAATTAAAATAATCACCCTGACATGCGGGACCCACTGTCAGGTTTGACCTGGACCAGTTCCGTTGACCTGCTGACGTCACACTGACGTCAGGCTGACGCAGTAATTGATTTTCTGGATTTAAATTAAATCAGGAAATTCCAGAATATTATTTAAACTTCAAAAATTCATAACTTTTATTCTGTAACTCCAAATTGGACAAATTATATATGAAAAATGATCAGAAAAATCCAATCTATCCATCTGTACTATTTTCATG
>NW_021187584.1:0-1259 GCF_002162155.2 Triticum dicoccoides
GAAAGACGGGACACCTTTGCCTCTATCAAGTGGTATCAGATTTCCAGGTTGCTCGGTGAGATTTTACAGTTTTTCGTAGTTTAGATCGAGTCTGTTCTTCATACCTACAGTCCACGAAAAAGCCACAAAAAAAAATTAGGGTTAGTTCATCATATCCGAACCAATCTGAGCCTTTGCATAATCTTTTTAGGGTTTTGCTTTGTTGAATTTGCGGTTGCATCGTCGTGTCTAGTTGCTGGTCTTAGAGTCTAGTCTTTTAGAGTTTCGAGTTCTGGTCATAAGTTGTCACGCCGCCCCCGCACCATCATCATCGCCCCTGCCATCTACCACCACTGCTTATCCGCCACCGCTTCGAATCCGTATCCATATACCACCACCAGTCCGTGTCCATATACCACCACCGATCCATATCCATATACTACCACCGCTACCACCACCGCTGCCATATACCACCACCATATATCCACCACCAATCCGAGTTCCTTGCATATTAGGTTTGTTTTCGAGATCCATCTAGATTCCGATTCGTGTTTCCTTGCCGGAGTCGGGTAGCCACGCTCCGTTTAGGCCCAAAATTTTTGAAAACGCATTTTTCGAAAAAATTTCTGGCTATCCTATTTTTAGGTGTTTCTGAGTGTTTTGAGACAGGTGCCATTATAGGAAGTTTTTTTTGACCCGTTTCCAGTTTTTGGGTCCGGGCAGTCGAAAAAAAAAAATTGGTCGAAAAAATTTCGTGCCCATCCTGTCTGTTTGAGCTAGGAAGAGTTTTGAGACACTCGCCATTATAGTGATTTTTCGCAAAAAAAAGCAGCGCAAAAAAAAAGAGCGCAGAAAAAAAGGGCGAAAAAAAAAATTCAGAGTGTGCTTTTCCCTTGTTTACGTGCCGCGCCGTGATTTTGTTGGTGTTCTAGGCTCGCGTCTCTAGCACAGTCTAGCCTAGGACCAGCACAGTACCGTCGTTGAGCGTTTATTCAACTTTGCATCTCTGAATTGATTATTGCTGACCCTTTTTGCTACCATACTATAAGCCTTCCCAGCTCCACATACATCTACGTCGTGTGTTTGACTCTCCCTGGTAATCGCTCTATCCAAGCTTTGAGAGTTTTTGACTACAACGGTTGCCGATCACCGCCTGCTGCTGGGTAAGAACTGGTAAGAATTTGAGTTTTGCTTGACGGATTTGTGACACCCACCACCACCACCTGTTCGTAGTCTGTAGGATCATATTCTGTGTGTTTCTATTGCTGCTAACCATGCCA
>NW_021187585.1:0-1052 GCF_002162155.2 Triticum dicoccoides
ACACCTACTGATCCAAGCATCGCAAATTAGAGTTTCACCTCATTCTGATACCAACCCAGCAACCTGAGCAATCACCTAGGTAACAAAACCCCTACGTACAGATCAATTTGAGTAGCAATAGTAGAAGGGAGGGGCAGGCTGCTTACAACAATGACTTCGAAGAGGTTGGCCTCCTTGGTGAGAGCGACCAATCCATGGCAGCGTCGAGGGCAGCAAAGCTCAAGGCGACGGAAGTAGTAGTCAGGACTCCGTGCCACTACCCCCATGTCCAAAGGCGTCGTGCTACGAGATGAGGCAGGCCTTATGGATGGGGCCTGCAATGGGGAGTAGACATTAGAATATGGATTACACAAATAAATGGAGGATGCAGTGCAAAAAAGGGCCCAACACGGAATTGCAATTCATCAGCAAGAAAGATGATGATCACACTCACAATCACACAAGAACACCACCACAGATCCAAACAGTAAATCGCCAATGGCTCGATGGCTGGCGCATCTGTGTGTGTGTGTGTGTGTGTGTGTGTGTGAAAGAGAGAGAGAGAGAGAGAGAGAGAGAGAGAGAGAGAGAGTCCAGTCCCAACCTTTGAACTATCACACAATGGTGCTGGATAATTTTAAAATGCAAGTCCCCATGACAAGATAACATTTATTAGCATGAAGCTACCAGAACGAGTTGATGTCACATTAGATATCACATGGAAATGAATTCATTACTATTATTGAACTACAAATATTAACAAGATCCAGAAGAAGTTATATCTTTGGTTTTTAGCACCAACAACTTCACAAACTCAGCCTTGCACAATAAAGTACAGGTTGACCCCCAACTGCAAAGCAACTAGCCATTCTACTAGAGAAACCAATGTCTCCAAGCAACAGCTTCTCTGCGAAAGCTACTAATCCAAAGTTTCTCACGTTTTTTATTAAAATTTTGAACAATTTTTTGTGAGAAAACATGGTCAATTTTCTAAATTGGAAATATCGTTTACAAATGTGGTCATTTCATAGAAACACATGATTTTTTTAAAAGAAAAAGGGGAATTTTCAAAG
>NW_021187586.1:0-1454 GCF_002162155.2 Triticum dicoccoides
TGCAGCTCCTATCGGGATTTGTCGGTGCATCGGGCGGCTTTGCTGGTCTTGTCTTACCATTGTCGAAATGTCTCGTAAACCGGGATTCCGAGTCTGATCGGGTCTTCCTGGGAGAAGGAATATCCTTTGTTGATCGCGAGAGCTTATCATGGGCTAAGTTGGGACACCCCTGCAGGGTATAATCTTTCGAAAGTCGTGCCTGCGGTTATAGGCAGATGGGAATTTGTTAATGTCCGGTTGTAGATAACTTGACACCAGATCCGAATTAAAACGCATCAACCGCGTGTGTAGCCGTGATGGTGTCTTTTCGGCGGAGTCCGAGAAGTGAACACGGTTTCTGGGTTATGTTTAATGTAAGTAGGAGTTCAGGATCTTTTCTTGATCACTACTAGTTGACGACCGTTCCTTTTGCTCTCTTCTCGCTCTTATTTGCGTATGTTAGCCACCATATATGCTTAGTCGCTGCTGCAGCCTCACCACTTTACCCCTTCCTTTCCCCTTTAAGCTTTGCTAGTCTTGATACCCATGGTAATGGGATTGCTGAGTCCTCGTGGCTCACAGATTACTACAACAACAGTTGCAGGTACAGGTTTATGCGATGATCATGACGCGAGAGCGATGCTTGCTTGCGTTGAGTTCTTCTTCTGCTTCTTCGATCAGGTGATAGGTTCCAGGTCGGCAGCCTGGGCTAGCAGGGTGGATGTCGTTTGAGTTTCTGTTTGTGTTTCGTCCGTAGTCGGATGTTGCTCTCATGTATTGTGATGTTGTATTCGTGTGGCATTGTATGCCTTTTGTATGTATCCCCATCTATTATGTAATGTTGATGTAATGATATCCACCTTGCAAAAAGCGTTTCAATATGTGGGTCTATCCTCGGTGGGACCTTCGAGTTCCTTTTGGATAGGGTTGCATATTGGGCGTGTCAAGTTGGTATCAGAGCCTTGACCGACCCTAGGAGCCCCATTGATTGATCGTGTAGTTTGGCCGTTGTTGAGTCTAGAAGAAAACTGTTTTTCGGAGTCTAGTTATATCGGAGAGTAGAAATTCTTTTTACTCCTCAGCCCCTTCGTCGCTCTGGTAAGGAATCTTTCCGTAGGTGTTTTGAATTACTCCTCTTCCCTTTCAAATTTTTCTTTAGGATCACGCAGTTGGGTTTCCGATCGTTGGTTCTCAGCTCTTTTCATCCGGTGCATTTCTCGTCAAGTCGACTCAAGTCTCTTCATCTTTGAGTTCAATCCTCAGTTGTTTTCTTTTCCCACCCACCCACCCCTCTTCTTCTCGGAACCGGAGTCCGTAATCGAGTATCCATCCTACTCGTGCGAAGTCCTTGCCTTCTTTCTTCAATGATTTCAACCGGTGTTTTTCTCTTCAAGATATTCGTCGATTCCCCTTCCAAGTTGTCTTTGTTTTCCCGCCCTCCCACCCTCTTCTTCCCGGAGCCTCAGTCTCTTTCG
>NW_021187587.1:0-1410 GCF_002162155.2 Triticum dicoccoides
CTACATTGTTCTCGAACCCGTAGGGTCCGCACGCTTAAGGTTACGATGACAATTATATTATGAGTTTATGCATTTTGATGTACCGAAGGTTGTTCGGAGTCCCGGATGTGATCACGGACATGACGAGGAGTCTCGAAATGGTCGAGACATAAAGATTGATATATTGGAAGTCTATGTTTGGACATCGGAAGTGTTCCGGGTGAAATCGGGATTTTACCGGGTTACCGGGAGGTTACCGGAACCCCCCGGGAGCCATATGGGCCATCATGGGCCTTAGTGGAAAGGAGAAAGGGGCAGCCCAAGGGGGCTGCGCGCCTCCCCCCTTCCCCTAGTCCTATTAGGACTAGGAGAGGTGGCCGGCCACCCCTCTCCCTCTTTCCCCCTTGGGAATCCTAGTTGGAATAGGATTGGGGGGGGAGTCCTACTCCCGGTAGGAGTAGGACTCCTCCTGCGCCACCTCCTCCTGGCCGGCGCCTCCTCCCCCCCTTGGCTCCTTTATATACGTAGGCAGGGGCACCTCTAAACACACAAGTTGACACAAGTTGATCCACGTGATCGATTCCTTAGCCGTGTGCGGTGCCCCCTGCCACCATATTCCTCAATAATACTGTAGCGGAGTTTAGGCGAAGCCCTGCTGCTGTAGTTCATCAAGATCATCACCACGCCGTCGTGCTGACGAAACTCTTCCCCGACACTTTGCTGGATCGGAGTTCGCGGATCGTCATCGAGCTGAACGTGTGCACGAACTCGGAGGTGCCGTAGTTTCGGTGCTTGATCGGTTGGATCGTGAAGACGTACGACTACTTCCTCTACGTCGTGTCATCGCTTCCGCAGTCGGTCTGCGTTGGGTACGTAGACAACACTCTCCTCTCGTTGCTATGCATCACATGATCCTGTGTGCGCGTAGGAAATTTTTTGAAATTACTACGAAACCCTACAGTGGCATCCGAGCCAGGTTATTGATGTTGATGTTATATGCACGAGTAGAACACAAGTGAGTTGTGGACGATACAAGTCATACTGCCTACCAGCATGTCATATTTTGGTTCGGCGGTATTGTTGGACGAGACGACCCAGACCAACCTTACGCGTACGCTTACGCGAGACCGGTTCCCTCGACGTGCTTTGCACAGAGATGGCTTGCGGGCGACTGTCTCTCCAACTTTAGTTGAACCAAGTATGGCTACGCCCGGTCCTTGCGAAGGTTAAAACGGAGTCTATTTGACAAACTATCGTTGTGGTTTTGATGCGTAGGTGAGATTGGTTCTTACTTAAGCCCGTAGCAGCCACGTAAAAAATTGCAACAACAAAGTAGAGGACGTCTAACTTGTTTTTGCAGGGCATGTTGTGATGTGATATGGTCAAGGCATGATGCTGAATTTTATTGTATGAGATGATCATGTTTTGTAA
>NW_021187588.1:0-1171 GCF_002162155.2 Triticum dicoccoides
CGAGATCCACGCGACCTTCCCCGCTCGCGTCCCGCTTGGCCCGCGCTCGCCCCTGGTTCCCCCGTGAGCTCCGGCCTCCCTCCCTCTATCCCCTTGTTCTCTGTCACCAGCGCTGTCCACTCGCGCGCGCATGAACGTAGCCCGGTCCCGTCGCCCCTGCTCGCTTGGAATCGATCTGGCGCGTGCCCACGCGCGCCCGACCATCTGCTGCACGCCCGTCGCCGGCGCACGCACGTCCACGGCTCCGGTCCCCTCCGCCCCGTTTCGCCAGTGTCCACACCCGCTGCGCCCAGCCTCGTCCAGCCTGCCTCGCCGCCGTCGGCCGGACCGGCCCCCGTCGCGCCCCGGCAGCCGCGCTGCCGAACCCGCCCGAGGCCAGCGCCCAGGCTCGCCCCATCGGGCGCTCGTGCCCGCGTGCTCGCACGCCCGACCCGCTATGGCCCCTAGGGCCAATGACATGTGGGGCCGCCCCCTCTGAAACGTTAAAAAAAGGATAATAAAAATAATAACAATTAATTAATTAATTAGGATAATTAATTAACTTAATTAACTCTGTTTAGTTAACTAACTAAATCTAATTAACCTGCTAATTAAAATGTTAGCTGCTAATTAGTGAACAACCTATGACATGCGGGACCCACATGTCAGTTGACCAGTCAAAGCCCTTGTTGACTGCTGACGTCATGCTGATGTCATGCTGACGTCAGCGTGCACTCTTCTGGATAATGTTGAATTTAAATAAATAAATAAATCCTAAAAATGAATTAAATCTTTTAAAATTAATATAAAATAAACCGTAGCTCGGATGGAAAAAGTTTGTACATGAAAGTTGCTCAGAACGAAGAGACGAATCCAGATACGCAGCCCGTTCGTCCGCCACGCATCCCTACCATAGTGAACCTGCAACATTTCCCCTCCGGTTCATCTGTCCGAAAACACGGAACACCGGGGATACTTTCCCGGATGTTTCCCCCCTTCACCGGTATCACCTCATACCGCGTTAGAACACGTCTAGCTCTGCTTGTTGTCCTGTTATGCACTTGCTTGCTATGTATTTACTGTTTCTTCCCCCTCTTCTCTCCGGTAGACTCCGAGACTGCCGCTGATGCCGCTGTGATCAACTACGTCACCGACGACCCTCCTTGTCTGAGCAACCAGGCAAGCCCCCCCC
>NW_021187589.1:0-1236 GCF_002162155.2 Triticum dicoccoides
GTTGTCTTAATGCAGTAAAAGAGAGCAGGAGCGAGAACATGGGATTGTATCGATATGATCAAATGGTTGGTTGCTTGCCTGATGGTTCGATGCACGGATACGGTTCTTCGTTAGGGTAATCACGGTACTCCTCGGGGACAGAACCTGTCGCAAAGGGCATCGATACACAAGCATCACCAAACAATGTGCAACAATATGATGCATGCATGAAACATGGCAATATGAGTGTATTGGGCTAATGCAACTAAAGCCAGAAGGGTTTGAACAAATTTGAATCAAAGATTCAAATTCCAAATTCAAATATGGCTTTTTAAAGTGCCTTTTCTTGTTCTGCTTAAAACATCAATTTAACTTGTTTGATCATGCATGAAAATAGTACAGATGGATAGATTGGATTTTTCTGATCATTTTTCATATATAATTTGCCCAATTTGGAGTTACAGAATAAAAGTTATGAATTTTTGAAGTTTAAATAATATTCTGGAATTTCCTGATTTAAATTAAATCCAGAAAATCAATTACTGCGTCAGCCTGACGTCAGTGTGATGTCAGCAGGTCAACGGAACTGGTCCAGGTCAAACCTGACAGTGGGTCCCGCATGTCAGGGTGATTATTTTAATTAAAACTTAATTAAAACTAATCCTGTTTAATTAACAGGGCTGGGCCCCACCTGTCATTGACTCAGGGGAGTCAACCAGGGCCCACCCGTGGTCAAACCCGAGTCGGCTGCACCGGCGTTTAGCCGCCGGCGAGCCCGACGCGGCGGCGGAAGTGGTTTTGGTCATTTCGGCCACCAAACGGACTGCGGAGACCACCGGAGTGGAGCTGAGGCCAACCTGCAGCTCTTGGCGGAGCCCGTTGGGGTCGGGGTGGCCGGAGTCGACGGCGGCGAGCTCGGCTGCGGCCGCCGGGGTTCGGTCGTGCACGGGAACGGTGCTGGAGCTCGAAGTCGAGCAAAGCGAGGCGCTAGGGATGCTCTACGGGGTCTTGCGAACTTGTTGGACTCGCCGGGGTGACCAAATGGTCACCGGAGCTGCGTCGACGGCGAGCTCGGCGACGGCGGAGGTTCGGCCGTGGTGGGGAGGTGGCTACGGTGAGGGAACAAGGGGAAGGAGAGGGGGAAACGGTGGCGTAGCTCACCGCGGTTGTAGTGGGCGTCGAAGCGGGCTCGGGGACGCACTGGAGACGGCGAATTCGACGGCGACGGTGGTCGGAGCCCGAAGAGGGGAACGGCGA
>NW_021187590.1:0-999 GCF_002162155.2 Triticum dicoccoides
CAACGACGGTACTGTGCTGGTCCTAGGCTAGACCGGACTAGAGACGCGAGCCTAGAACACTAATGAGGTCACGGCGTAGCACAACTAGCATCAATGAAGGATACTAAGTAGCTCTTGACAGCAAGATATAAGTGAAGATCACAACGGCAGTGAAGATAATGATGAAAAACAACTGCCAAGCAGGATATACAACAACTCTCTCTCCAACTTTCCTCTTGAAAAGTTTGAGACAATTTTCTGATAAATTCTTTCAAAGAATGCTACTAACTCAAGCTTTCCAATGCAAAAAGAATCACTCAATTCCGAGTTGATATGAGGAGTCAAAGAATTCTAAAACTGGCCTGAAATATTGGAACAAGCTGTGTTCACGAACTTCGGAGGGCAAAAAGACCTATTTAGAAGCCGATTTTGAGGTATCAAATATTGAACTTGCTTCTGCAACTATTTAGATGCGGCTCGTCGCTAGCTTTCATTTGAGTACTCGCGGAGCCAAAACAGACTTCATATGAGGAAGTTATGCCTGTTTCACTGAACAGTGCACAAAACAGATTCCAATCCGAATTCAACTACGAGATTGAGTCTAGATAGATCCGAATTTTGTTTTTTTTTTCTCCTCTCTTTTTTTCTCACACTTTTTTTCTCTTTTTCTTCTCTTTCTTTTTCTTTTTTTTTCTTTCCTTTTTTCTCTTTTTTTTTCTTTCCAAGACAAACTAGATAAGATGCAGATTGGATCAGGCGAAGATGTGAATGACCTCAACTATGATTATGACAATGAACAGTGCGTAGCACGTGGTGGAAATTAATAGATGGGATGGTGGACAGCGGAAGGGATAATGATGCAGCGGTGGCGTGACTAATGTGAACAGAACTCGAAACTCTAAAGGAACTAGACGCTAAGACCAGTAACTGACACGACGATGCAACCGATAATTCAACTATGCAAGCAATGAATAGAAAATTGCAAAGGCTCAGACTGGCTTGGATAAAGGATGAACAGAT
>NW_021187591.1:0-1161 GCF_002162155.2 Triticum dicoccoides
TATTACTCAGTTTTGGGGTCCCGAAGTGATTTCCACGATTGACGAACCCCGGGGGTGCGTTTATGTGTCGGTCATCAACACTCACAATTTTGGTTAATTCTGGCCGTCTCGTGCACTATTACTCGCTGTTTTGGGGTCCCGGAGAGATTTCCACGATTGAAGAACCTCTGGGTGCGTTTACGTGTCGGTCATCAACACTCGCAGGTTTTGTTGATTCCGACCCGTTTCGTGGACTATTACTCACCGTTTTGGGGTCCCAAAGAGATTTCCATTTTTGTCGAACCCCAAGGTGTGCTTGCGTGTTGGTCGTCAAGACTCGCAGTTTTGGCCGATTTTGGCCCGTTTTTGAACTATTACACAGTTTTGGCATCCCGAAGTGATTTCCACGATTGACAAACCCTACGGCGCGCTTACTTGTCGGTCATCAACAATCGCAGTTTTGGCCGATTCTGGTCCGTTTGGTGCACTATTATTCACCGTTTTGGGGTCCTAGAGCGATTTACACGATTTGCGATCCCCGGGGTGCGTTTATGTGTCGGTTATCAACACTCACGATTTTGCCCAATTCTGGTCCGTCTCGTGGACTATTACTCACCGTTTTGGGGTCCCAGAGCGATTTCCACGATTCACGATCCCGGGGGTGCGTTTACGTGCCCGTCGTCAACACTCATAGTTCTGGCCAATTCTGACCCGTTTCGTGGACTATTACTCACCTTTTTGGGGTCCCGAAGCGATTTCCATAGTTGTTGATCCCAAAGATGCACTTACGTGTCGTTCATCAACACTCGCAGTTTTGGCCGATTCTGGCCCGTTTTGTGGACTATTACTCGCTGTTTCGGGTCCCGGAGGGATTTCCACGATTGACGAACCCCTGGTGCGTTTATGTTTCGGTCATCAACAATCGCGGTTTTTGTCGATTCTGTCCCTTTCGTGGACTATTACTCACCGTTTTGGGGTCCTAAAGCGATTTCCATTGCTGTCGAACCCCAAGGTGTGCTTACGTGTTGGTCGTCAAGTCTCGCAGTTTTGGCCGATTCTGGCCCGTTTCTTGGACTATTACTCAGTTTTGGGGTCCCGAAGTGATTTCCACGATTGACGAACCCCGGGGGTGCGTTTATGTGTCGGTCATCAACACTCACAATTTTGGTTAATTCTGGCCGT
>NW_021187592.1:0-1029 GCF_002162155.2 Triticum dicoccoides
TCATACTCATCGACATGCAAGTCGTGATTCCTATTACAAGAACATGATCTCATACATCACAATATATCATTCATCATTCATCACAACTTCTGGCCATATCACATCACATGACAATTGCTGCAAAAACAAGTTAGACGTCCTCTAATTGTTGTTGCATCTTTTACGTGGCTGCAATTGGGTTCTAGCAAGAACGTTTTCTTACCTATGAATAACCACAACGTGATTTTGTCAACTTCTATTTACCCTTCATAAGGACCCTTTTCATCGAATCCGCTCCAACTAAAGTGGGAGAGACAGACACCCGCCAGCCACCTTATGCAACTAGTGCATGTTAGTCGATGGAACCGGTCTCACGTAAGCGTACGTGTAAGGTTGGTCCGGGCCGCTTCATCCCACAATACTGCTGAAGCAAGATAAGACTAGTAGCGGCAAGCAAGTTGACAAGATCTACGCCCACAACAAAATTGTGTTCTACTCGTGCAATAGAGAACTACGCATAGACCTAGCTCATGATGCCACTGTTGGGGAACGTTGCAGAAAATTAAAAAATTTCCTACGGTTTCACCAAGATCCATCTATGAGTTCATCTAGCAACGAGTCATGGGAGAGTGATTGCATCTACATACCACTTGTAGATCGCGTGCGGAAGCGTTCAATGGAACGGGGTTGATGGAGTCGTACTCGCCGTGATTCAGATCACCGATGACCTAGTGCCGAACGGACAACACCTCCGCGTTCAACACACGTACGGAGCGGATGACGTCTCCTCCTTCTTGATCCAGCAAGGGGGAAGGAGAGGTTGATGAAGATCCAGCAGCACGACGGCGTGGTGGTGGATGCAGCAGAACTCCGGCAGGGCTTCGCTAAGCAACTACGGGAGGAGGAGGAGGTGTTGCAGGGAGGAGGGAGGCGCCAGGGCTTATGGGTGCGGCCACCCCTCCCTCCCCTCCCTTTATATAGGCGCATGAGAGGGGGGAGGGCGCAGCCTTGCCCCTTCCTCCAAGGAAGGGGTGCGGCCAAGAGGGGGGG
>NW_021187593.1:0-1073 GCF_002162155.2 Triticum dicoccoides
ATACCTAACAGGTATTCGGTACACCGTGCCACGTACCTACCGCATCACAGCCCACCCCTACGGTCAGCGCTGTCCACGGCCTCCAGTAGGCTACAAACACCAGAAACTACTTGCAACTCCTGGACGGAGAACTAGGGTGAATAAGAAGCCGAGAGGGTCCATTGGTTTCGGGCCCAATGCATGGTAGTAGCTGATTCTTAAATCACACATACAGATCTCAGTGCTTAAGGTCGGCTTCAATGAAACAACCCACCATGTACTCCTACATGGCCTCTCATCGATACCTTTACCAAATCGTGTTCACCACACCACTCTCATTACCGACATAATCATTTCACTCTAGCCCATCACCCAGATGAACCAGACCTGACACGACTCTAAG
This sequence comes from Triticum dicoccoides, assembly GCF_002162155.2. NCBI lineage: Eukaryota > Viridiplantae > Streptophyta > Magnoliopsida > Poales > Poaceae > Triticum > Triticum dicoccoides. Next base: position 383 of record NW_021187593.1, read on the forward strand.
CATAGCAGGCATAGCAAGGTAGGAACAACACATACATAGGGCTCAATCAACTCCTACACATGCTAGTGGGTTTAATCTAGTTACTGTGGCAATGACAGGTCATGCAGAGGAAATGGGTTCAACTACCGTAGCACACAGCAGTTTGAATCGCTTTGTCTTAATGCAGTAAAAGAGAGCAGGAGCGAGAACATGCGATTGTATCAATATGATCAAATGGTTGATTGCTTGCCTGATGGTTCGATGCACTGATACGGTTCTTCGTTAGGGTAATCACGGTACTCCTCGGAGGCAGAACCTGTCGCAAGGGACATCGATACACAACCATCACCAAACAATGTGCAACAATATGATGCATGCATGAAACATGGCAATATGAGTGTGTTGGGCTAATGCAACTAAAACCAGAAGGGTTTGAACAAATTTGAATCAAGGATTCAAATTTCAAATTCAAATATGGCCTTTTAAAGTGCTTTTCCTTGTTCTGCTTGAAACATCAATTTAACTTGTTTGATCATGCATGAAAATAGTACAGATGGATAGATTGGATTTTTCTGATCATTTTTCATATATAATTTGTCCAATTTGGAGTTACAGAATAAAAGTTATGAATTTTTGAAGTTTAAATAATATTCTGGAATTTCCTGATTTAATTTAAATCCAGAAATATAATTATTGCGCCAACATGACGTCA
>NW_021187594.1:0-897 GCF_002162155.2 Triticum dicoccoides
ACTCCGGCAGAGCTTCGCTAAGCAATAAGGAGGTGGAGGAGGTGTTGGGGAGGGAGAAGGAGGCAACCAAAGGCCAAGGACTCAAGGTATGAAGTCCCTCCTCTCCCCCACTATATATAGGGGTGCCAAGGGGGGGTGGCCGGCCCTAGGAGATCCAATCTCCTAGGGGGTGCGGCGGCCAAGGGGGGGTTTCCCTCCCCCCCAAGGCACCTAGGAGGTGCCTTACCCTCCTAGGACTCTTGCCCCCTTGAACCCTAGGCGCATGGGCCTATGTGGGGCTGGTGCCCTTGGCCCAAGCAGGCCAAGGCGCACCCCCTACAGCCCATGTGGCCCCCGGGGATGGGTGGCCCCACCCGGTGGGCCCCCGGGACCCCTCCGGTGGTCCCGGTACAATACCGATAACCCCGAAACTTGTCCCGATGCCCGAAACAAGACTTCCCATATATAAATCTTTACCTCCGGACCATTCCGGAACTCCTCGTGACGTCCAGGATCTCATCCGGGACTCCGAACAACATTCGGGTTACTGCATATACATATCCCTACAACCCTAGCGTAACTGAACCTTAAGTGTGTAGACCCTACGGGTTCGGGAGACATGTAGACATGACCGAGATCGCTCTCCGGTCAATAACCAACAGCGGGATCTGGATACCCATGTTGGCTCCCACATGCTCCACGATGATCTCATCGGATGAACCACGATGTCGAGGATTTAATCAACCCCGTATGCAATTCCCTTTGTCAATCGATATGTTACTTGCCCGAGATTCGATCGTCGGTATCCCAATACCTCGTTCAATCTTGTTACCGGCAAGTCACTTTACTCGTACCGTAATGCATGATCCCGTGACCAAACACTTGGTCACTTTGAGCTCATTATGATGATGCATTACT
>NW_021187595.1:0-1216 GCF_002162155.2 Triticum dicoccoides
ATCTTGGAGATCAAGCGTTTCGTGGTCCACTTCACGGATAGGATCCGAGAAGCAACGCCTGAGTTGAGAAACGTGGAAGACATCGTGAACTCTGGAGAGGTGCGGAGGTAGTTCCAACTGGTAGGCAACTTCTCCTCGTTTGGCAAGAATGCGAAAAGGTCCAATGTAACGAGGAGCCAATTTGCCTTTGATACCGAAACGATGGGTTCCCTTCAGAGGGGTGACCCGAAGATAAGCCTTCTCGTCAACCTCGAAAGTCATAGCCTTATGTTTTCGGTCATATTGACTCTTTTGACGAGATTGAGCTGTTTTCAACTTTTCACGAACGATACGAACTTGTTCCTCTGCTTCCTGAATCATATCCGGGCCAAAGAATTGTCTTTCCCCGGTCTCTGACCAGTTAAGGGGTGTTCGACACCGTCGTCCATAGAGAACTTCAAAAGGGGCTTTACCCAAGCTAGATTGATAGCTGTTGTTGTAAGCGAATTCGGCAAATGGAAGGCACTTCTCCCAGTCCATTCCGAACGAGATAACAGAGGCTCGGAGCATGTCTTCTAGAATTTGGTTGACGCGTTCCACTTGACCACTCGACTGAGGGTGGAAAGCGGTGCTAAAGGAGAGACGAGTTCCCATAGCATTTTGGAAACTTTCCCAAAATCGAGAGGTGAAAAGACTTCCTCGATCCGAGTTAATTTCCAAAGGAACACCATGAAGAGACACTATTCGGGAGATGTATAAGTCTGCCAGTTGACTAGCGGTTATATTCTCACGAACAGGTAAGAAATGGGCTACTTTGGAAAGACGATCGACCACGACGAAAATAGCATTATTCCCTCTCTTGGTCCTGGGAAAACCGGTAATGAAATCCATACCAATTTTATCCCATTTCCATTCAGGAATAGATAGGGGTTGAAGGGTGCCAGCAGGCCGTTGATGCTCTGCTTTTACACGACGACAGACGTCGCAATTAGCAATATACTGAGCAATTTCTCTCTTCATCCTAGTCCACCAGAACCTCTGGCGTAGGTCCTGATACATCTTAGTACTACCGGGATGAATAGTGAGAGGAGATTCATGAGCCTCCTTAAGGATCAACTGCCGTAGATGCTGGTTCTTGGGAACCACTAGACGGTTCTCAAAGTACACAACACCATGATCATTTGTGGAGAAACAACTAGCACCTCCGCTAGCAATGTTCTCCTTGATCTTAGCTATT
>NW_021187596.1:0-2527 GCF_002162155.2 Triticum dicoccoides
AGGTGATCGGCGGCGGCGGAGGGTCTCTCCTGAAGGAAATATGCCCTAGAGGCAATAATAAAGTTATTATTTATTTCCTTATTTCATGATAAATGTTTATTATTCATGCTAGAATTATATTAACCGGAATCATAATACATTTGATTAACGGGGTCACATCATTAGAGAATGATGTGATTGACTTGACCCATTCCGTTAGCTTAGCACTTGATCGTTTAGTATGTTGTTATTGCTTTCTTCATGACTTATACATGTTCCTATGACTATGAGATTATGCAACTCCCATTTACCGGATGAACACTTTCTGTGCTACCAAACGTCACAACGTAACTGGGTGATTATAAATGTCCTCTATAGGTGTCTCCGAAGGTACTTGTTGAGTTGGCGTATTTCGAGATTAGGATTTGTCACTCCGATTGTCGGAGAGGTATCTTTGGGCCCTCTTGATAATGCACATCACTATAAGCCTTGCAAGCAATATGACTAATGAGTTAGTTGCGGGATGATGCATTACATAACGAGTAAAGAGACTTGCCGGTAACGAGATTGAACTAGGTATTGAGATACCGACGATCGAATCTCGGGCAAGTAACATACTGATGACAAAGGGAACAACGCATGTTACTATGCGGTTTGACCAATAAATATCTTCGTAGAATATGTGGGAGCCAATATGAGCATCCAGGTTCCGCTATTGGTTATTGACCGGAGACGTGTCTCGGTCATGTCTACATAGTTCTCGAACCCGTAGGGTCCGCACGCTTAACGTTAGGTGACGATTTATATTATGAGTTATGTGTTTTGATGTACCAAAGGTAGTTCGGAGTCCCGGATGAGACCAGGGACATGACGATAAGTCTCGAAATGGTCACGACGTAAGGATCGATATATTGGACGACTATATTCGGATATCGGAAAGGTTCCGAGTGATTCGGGTACTTTTCGGAGTACCGGAGAGTTATGGGAATTCGTATTGGGCCTTAATGGGCTATACGGGAAAGGAGAGAAAGGCCTCAAAGGGTGGACGCACCCCTCCCCATGGACTGGTCCGAATTGGACTAGCGAGGGGGGGCCGCCCCCTTCCTTCCTTCTCCTTCTCCCTTTCCTTTTTCCTATTCCATGTGGGAGGAGGAATCCTACTAGGACTAGGGAGTCCTAGTAGGACTCCACACTTGGGCGCGCCCTATGAGGGCCGGCCTCCTCCTCCCTCCATACTTTATATACGTGGCTAGGGGGCACCCCATAGACACACAAGTTGATCTGTTGATCTCTCCCAGCCGTGTGCGGTGCCCCCCTCCACCATATTCCACCTCGGTCATATCATACCGGTGCTTAGGCGAAGCCCTGCGTCGGTAGCAACATCATCACCGTCATCACGTCGTCTTGCTGACGGAAATCTCCCGTGAAGCTCTGTTGGATCGGAGTTCGCGGGACGTCATCGAGCTAAACGTGTGCTGAACTCGAAGGTGCCGTACGTTCGGTACTTGGATCAGTCGGATCGTGAAGACGTATGACTACATCAATCGCGTTGTGCTAACGCTTCCGCTTTCGGTCTACGAGGGTACGTGGACAACACTCTCCCCTCTCGTTGCTATGCATCACCATGATCTTGCGTGTGCGTAGGAAATTTTTTGAAATTACTCCGTTCCCCAACAGTGGCATCCGAGCCTGGTTTTATGTGTAGATGTTATATGCACGAGTAGAACACAAGTGAGTTGTGGGCGATACAAGTCATACTTCTTACCAGCATGTCATACTTTGGTTCGGCGGTATTGTTGGATGAAGCGCCCCGGACCATCATTATGCATATGCTTACATGAGACTGGTTCTACCGACGTGCTTTGCACATAGGTGGCTGGCGGGTGTCAGTTTCTCCAACTTTAGTTGAACCGAGTGTGGCTACGCCTGGTCCTTGAGAAGGTTAAAACAGCACTAACTTGACGAAATATCGTTGTGGTTTTGATGCGTAGGTAAGAACGATTCTTGCTCAGCCCGTAGCAGCCACGTAAAACTTGCAACAACAAAGTATAGGACGTCTAACTTGTTTTTGAAGGGCATGTTGTGATGTGATATGGTCAAGACATGATGCTAAATTTTATTGTATGAGATGATCATGTTTTGTAACAGGGTTATTGGCAACTGGCAGGAGCCATATGGTTGTCGCTTTATTGTATGCAATGCAATCGCCCTGTAATTGCTTTAGTTTATCACTAAGAGGTAGCGATAGTCGTATAAGCAATAGTTGGCGAGACTACAACGATGCTACGATGGAGATCAAGGTGTCGCGCCGATGACGATGGTGATCATGACGGTGCTTCGGAGATGGAGATCACAAGCACAAGATGATGATGGCCATATCATATCACTTATATTGATTGCATGTGATGTTTATCCTTTATGCATCTTATTTTACTTTGATTGAAGGTAGCATTATAAGATGATCTCTCACTAAATTTCAAGGTATAAGTGTTCTCCCTGAGTATGCACCATTGCGAAAGTTCTTCATGCTGAGACACCACGTGATGAT
>NW_021187597.1:0-3422 GCF_002162155.2 Triticum dicoccoides
GGGGGGGTGGGGTAGAGCGTTTTCTTCGTCAGCTATTGCGGGGCTGCCCTGCAATCAAATTTGGAGTCCCCACCCGATGTCATTATGTTGTCTGAAAGACGGATGAGGAAGAGGAGAATAACCACTGTACATCTAGTCAGTATCATAGCCGTCACTAGACTACACCATCATTGCCGCCATTTTCCACCATCTACCTCATTGTGGCCGTCACTAGGCTCGGTCCGTTCTTGCCACCGCCGTCATCGCCTCGGCCGATCTGCAGTGCCAAACAGCCCCCTCCCTCTCCTCTTATTTCCTGAGATAAACTTGTGGAGATACTTGTGTTGCACACGTGCTTCTTGAGATATTTCCCGGATGTTGCCTCGGAGTGATTCACGCGCCTTCCTAGAAGGCAATCAGATTTACATTGTTTTTCGCAATCTCGGAACTGCCTGAAGATGCCAAATGGCAATTCTGTATGCTTGCAACACTGCTTACATTAGAATATATTCCACTACTTTTTGTTAATATCTTAATTATTGGCATTATGAGGCCATGATGCCAGTCCTTTATTCAATCTTTACAGGGCACTCAACTTTTTGGATTTTTTTAAAGCTGAACCTTTGAGAGTGACTTCATAACGTACGTCACGTATTGGAATCCCTTTCTCTGAGGTGTATAGCTAAGATCATTTTAGAACAACTTTGTTGGAGGTGAGCACTTCTTCTGTCCGGATTTATTAGCTCCCTTATATTTTGAGTCAAAATTTCACCTTAAATTTAACTAGCAATGTATAAGTTATATAACAAAAAATAGTATAGCTGAGAACGTCTTTTGAATACGAATCGAACAATACATTTTTTACAACATACACCTCATATTTTGCTAGTTAAATCTATAGTAAAAAATTGACACAAAATACGAGAAGGATCAATAAACCAAGAAGTAGGAAGTACATATGTAAGTGGCGACTAAATTGCCTAGGAAAATCTTCAACGAATGCGTGAGGAGAAAACACCATGGAAAGGCAAATCTCACACCACAGCCGTAAACATGCATTGACAAAAGGAACGGCGATAAACCAAGCAGGCAAAAAAGGTTTATCTTTTTTCTTGTCCTCCCACCCGCTCACCCATGCGTTCTATCGCAAATACCTCGGGGGAGAATATTCTTCATGTTCAGCATCTTCTTCTTCATGTCTTGACTTGGAATAATTCTGCTTTCGTTGAGACGGGAAAATGGTTTAATTCTTCTAGCTAGCTCACCGACAAAGTGAATCTGGACGTGCAGTGAATCTATGATACTTCCCTGAAAAGGGATTTTCCTTTGGCCTTTAAACCCTGCTTTTTATGCTAGTTGCCGAACAGGAAAAGGCTGCTACGGCTCGAATATCCTTTGCTTCCTGCCAGAATAGCTAATTGAAGATTAGCGGCTGGGATGTCTCTGAAGTGCGTCCAAAAGGTCAGACGCAAGGCATTTCCATGTTGGTTCTGCAGGCAGACATCGAGTTGTGCCAGGATTAACTGAATTAGCTTGTTGCAGGAACCGGGGAAAACATATATTTGGCATGTCAGTAAATCTCCTTTTGACAACCCTGTGTAGCCAGTGTGAGATGGCATCAGCTAGTACATTCTGATTTTTTAGAAAATAAAATTCAAATTTTTTTTTGTGAATGTTCACAAGACATGTATCTATAACCCCTAAAAATTTCAGATCATAATTTAAAACACAATGCAAAACAAAAATGGCAAATCTAGCATGAATAGTCTCAAAAGAAAACAAAACATGCATAGTGTCTGAAATGACACTATTCACATCTAGATTTGTATTTTTTGTCTCTCAATGTGTGTTTTGAATTAGAATCTGAAATTTTCAGGGTTTGTAAGCACACACACACTGTGAACATTCACAAAAAAATCAGATTTTTGTGAAATGTTTAAATGTGAGTTTTCAAACTTTGAAGCATGAGAGCATGTAAAGGATGGTATCACCTGATATTTACCCATGTCTCTGCTGTCTGTTTGAAGATGGACTATTAATTCAGCCGGCAAAGTACGCAAAGCAGCAAGACCTATGGAAGACTAAGACTACTTTGTAGATGTACGCAACAAATTAACTAGTGCCCTGGAAAGCACCTGACCAAGTGCACGCCGGCCTGGCGGCTATCTGTTGCGCGCACAATCTTGAAAATCAATGGACCATAGTAGAAAGTATAGTATACAGATGTGCATGACCGTGTTTCTTACCAGATGGCAAATGTACGTCCCATCACATCTTTTTTTTAGCAACACGTCGCATCACATCTTAATTCACCAACAGAGAGCAGATAACTTTTCCCAAAAGCAAAAGCAAAATTTGGAGAGCCGTTCTTTGCTCATCCATGATCATGAGGCTCCTTAATTAAATCGCATCGATGTATCGACCCATGGTCAAAAAGCAGTGAAAGCGTCAAACCTTTTGTTACCACATGTGTGCAGTGTCCTTATATACTTCCTCCACATTCTAGCTTAAACTTTATCCCTCAATATGACTAATTAAACATGAAGTATATGTTATAAAAAGTATATTATTTGGATATTTTTATATCTCATATTTCACTAGTAATTTTGTACTCAAAATTAGATCCAGGGTATGGGAAAAACTTATAAATACGAGCAGAGGAAGTAGTATGTTGAACATATTCTTAATTTAAATTTGTTCAATACAGTACGAAACTATTTCAGGATTAGGAAAAAGGCTGTAAGGAAAGGCACAAGAAGCATGCTGAAGTAATTAGGCACCTTGTTTATGTGTGCGTGCCCGAAGCCTTCCAACATCTATCATGGAAGCGAGCAAAGGGCACTGGCATACGCCCACTTTTAACGGATCCGGACACTTGCTACGTACAGCTGGTACGTAGCAGTACGTGTTGTTTCAGCTGCCTCGTGACTGAGACCTTATTCATGTATGCAATCTTGCAAGTAACCTTGATAACCCCTCGCGTTACTTGTTACATTGCATGTTTCACATGCGCGCACTAGATAATCTTGTTTCACATGCGCGTGCCAGATAACCTTTGAAAGATGGGAGCTTATTCCAGGCTCCTCTAACGTGAGAACCGGTCTGTTGCTAATCCGAGTAGATGACGAAGAGTTCTCTAGTGATTATCTGATCAATTTCGGACCAGGACTGGTAGGGTGTGGTCCTCTAGTGAAGCGACCTGGCCCGAATCCTTATCCGGTGTTTGCGTGCCCGCCCTAACGGGAGCCGATTTGGTCGAAAAATCATAGGTATCCTAAGAAATCAGGGATGATGCGCTCCGAGCAAAGTTTACTCGTGTTGGAGAGCTGTAAGACCATGCCGTGGACCACGGGAGTGTCATGGCTTTGGTTGTACTATCATATAGTCTACTTCCTTATCGCATCCTCCTTGTTGTCAGGGGAGTAGTTGAGGTCGACCTCCTC
>NW_021187598.1:0-955 GCF_002162155.2 Triticum dicoccoides
CAACGGATTTTGATGGTGCCCTATTTAACGTGAATGCGGCCGTCTCTAAAGCATAACCCCAAAACGATAGCGGTAAATCGGTAAGAGACATCATAGATCGCACCATATCAAGTAAAGTACGATTACGACGTTCGGACACACCATTTCGCTGTGGTGTTCCAGGTGGCGTGAGTTGCGAAACTATTCCACATTGTTTCAAATGTAAACCAAACTCGTAACTCAAATATTCTCCTCCATGATCAGATCGTAGAAACTTTATTTTCTTGTTACGATGATTTTCTACTTCACTCTGAAATTCTTTGAACTTTTCAAATGTTTCAGACTTGTGCTTCATCAAGTAGATATACCCATATCTGCTCAAATCATCTGTGAAGGTGAGGAAATAACGATATCCGCCACGAGCCTCAACATTCATCGGACCACATACATCTGTATGTATGATTTCCAACAAATTTGTTGCTCTCTCCATAGATCTGGAGAACGGTGTCTTGGTCATCTTGCCCATGAGGCACGGTTCGCAAGTACCAAGTGATTCATAATCAAGTGATTCCAGAAGTCCATCAGTATGGAGTTTCTTCATGCGTTTTACACCGATATGACCTAAACGGCAGTGCCACAAATATGTTGCACTATCATTATCAACTCTGCATCTTTTGGCTTCAACATTATGAATATGTGTATCACTACTATCGAGATTTAATAAAAATAGACCACTCTTCAAGGGTGCATGACCATAAAAGATATTACTCATATAAATAGAACAACCATTATTCTCTGATTTAAATGAATAACCGTCTCGCATCAAACAAGATCCAGATATAATGTTCATGCTCAACGCAGGCACCAAATAACAATTATTCAGGTCTAAAACTAATCCCGATGGTAGATGTAGAGGTAGCGTGCCGACCGCGATCACATCGACTTTGGAACCATTTCCCACGCGCATCGTCACCTC
>NW_021187599.1:0-4082 GCF_002162155.2 Triticum dicoccoides
GGATCTACATGTGAAGCAGAGTACATAGCTGCTTCGGAAGTGGCAAATGAAGGAGTCTGGATGAAGGAGTTCATATCCGATCTAGGTGTCATACCTAGTGCATCGGGTCCAATGAAAATCTTTTGTGACAATACTGGTGCAATTGCCTCGGCAAAGGAATCCAGATTTCACAAGAGAACCAAGCACATCAAGAGATGCTTCAATTCCATCCGGGATCTAGTCCAGGTGGGAGACATAGAGATTTGCAAGATACATACGGATCTGAATGTTGCAGACCCGTTGACTAAGCCTCTTCCACGAGCAAAACATGATCAGCACCAAGGCTCCATGGGTGTTAGAATCATTACTGTGTAATCTAGATTATTGACTCTAGTGCAAGTGGGAGACTGAAGGAAATATGCCCTAGAGGCAATAATAAAGTTATTATTTATTTCCTTATAATCATGATAAATGTTTATTATTCATGCTAGAATTGTATTAACCGGAAACATAATACATGTGTGAATACATAAACAAACTTAGTGTCACTAGTATGCCTCTACTTGACTAGCTTGTTAATCAAAGATGGTTATGTTTCCTAACCATGAACAAAGTGTTGTTATTTGATTAACGAGGTCACATCATTAGTTGAATGATCTGATTGACATGACCCATTCCATTAGCTTAGCACCCGATCGTTTAGTATGTTGCTATTGCTTTCTTCATGACATATACATGTTCCTATGACTATGAGATTATGCAACTCCCGTTTGCCGAAGGAACACTTTGGGTGCTACCAAACGTCACAACATAACTGGGTGATTATAAAGGAGCATTACAGGTGTCTCCAAAGGTAGATGTTGGGTTGGCGTATTTCGAGATTAGGATTTGTCACTCCGATTGTCGGAGAGGTATCTCTGGGCCCTCTCGGTAATGCACATCACATAAGCCTTGCAAGCATTACAACTAATATGTTAGTTGTGAGATGATGTATTACGGAACGAGCAAAGAGACTTGCCGGTAACGAGATTGAACTAGGTATTGGATACCGACGATCGAATCTCGGGCAAGTAACATACCGATGACAAAGGGAACAACGTATGTTGTTATGCGGTCTGACCGATAAAGATCTTCGTAGAATATGTAGGAGCCAATATGGGCATCCAGGTCCCGCTATTGGTTATTGACCAGAGAGGTGTCTCGGTCATGTCTACATTGTTCTCGAACCCGTAGGGTCCGCACGCTTAAGGTTACGATGACAGTTATATTATGAGTTTATGCATTTTGATGTACCGAAGGTTGTTCGGAGTCCCGGATGTGATCACAGACATGACGAGGAGTCCCGGAATGGTCGAGACGTAAAGATTGATATATTGGAAGCCTATGTTTGGATATCGGAAGTGTTCTGGGTGAAATCGGGATTTTACCGGAGTACCGGGAGGTTACGGGAACCCCCCGGGAACCATATGGGCCTAGATGGGCTTTAGTGGAAAGGAGAAAGGGGCAGCCCAAGGTGGCCGCGCGCCTTCCCCCTCCCCCTAGTCCTATTAGGACTAGGAGAGGTGGCCGGCCCCCCTTCTCTCTCTTTCCCCCTTGGGAATCCTATTTGGAATAGGATTGGGGGGGGGGGGAGTCCTACTCCCGGTAGGAGTAGGACTCCTCCTGCACCTCCATAGGGCTGGCCGCACCCCTCCCCCTTGGCTCCTTTATATACGGAGGCAGGGGGCACCTCGAGACACACAAGTTGATCCAGGTGATCTATTCCTTAGCCGTGTGCGGCGCCCCCAGCCACCATATTCCTCGATAATACTGTAGCGGAGTTTAGGCGAAGCCCTGCTGCTGTAGTGCATCAAGATCGTCACCACGCCGTCATGCTGATGGAACTCTTCCCCGACACTTTGCTGGATCGGAGTCCGGGGATCGTCATCGAGCTGAACGTGTGCTCGAACTCGGAGGTGCCGTAGTTTCGGTACTTGATCGGTTGGATCGTGAAGACGTACGACTACTTCCTCTACGTTGCGTCAACGCTTCCGCAGTCGGTCTGCGTGGGTACGTAGACAACACTCTCCCCGTCGTTGCTATGCATCACATGATCTTGCGTGTGCGTAGGAAAATTTTGAAATTACTACGACCCAACAGTTAGACTATGAAGATACAAGATTGAAGACTTCGTCTCGTGTCCAGATGGGACTCTCCTTGGCGTGGAAGGCAAGCTAGGCAGTACGGATATGGATATCTCCTCCTTTGTAACCGACCTTGTGTAACCCTAACCCTCTCCGGTGTCTATATAAACCGGAGGGTTTTAGTACTTAGGACACAACAATAACATACAATCATACCATAGGCTAGCTTCTAGGGTTTAGCCTATCTGATCTCGTGGTAGATCTACTCTTGTACTACCCATATCATCAATATTAATCAAGCAGGACATAGGGTTTTACCTCCATCAAGAGGGCCCGAACCTGGGTAAAACATCGTGTTCCCTGCCTTCTGTTACCATCCGCCTTAGACGCCCAGTTCGGGACACCCTACCCGAGATCCGCCGGTTTTGACACTGACATTGGTGCTTTCATTGAGAGTTCCTCTATGTCGTCGCCGTTAGGCTTGATGGCTCCTTCTATCATCATTAGCGATGCAGTCCAGGGTGAGACTTTTCTCCCCGGACAGATTTTTGTATTCGGCGGCTTTGCACTGTGGGCCAATTCGCTTGGCCATCTGGAGCAGATTGAAAGCTATGCCCCTGGCCATCAGGTGAGGTTTGGAAGCTTAAACTACACGACCGATATCCACGAAGACTTGATCTTCGATGGATTCAAGCCTCTGCCTTGTGCGTCACGCGGTCATGATGAGTACGATTTCGCTCTACCATCTGACAGTGTTCAGGAGATCGCACCGGCAGCCGCTCCGACCCTCAATTCGGAGCCATTTGCGCCGTCCATGGACGGGTGGATGGAACCCGCCACGGAGGCCTTACCCTCATCGGCGATCAAACCGAACATCGACCTTACTCTACACGAGAGCCGTGTTGACAAACTGCCGGATCTCTCTCCGGCCACGGACTCCGAACCGCCTGCGCCCGTTCCTAGCGAACCCGATTGGGCTCCGATCATGGAGTTTACCTCCGCGGATATTTTTCAGCACTCTCCCTTTGGCGACATACTGAACTTGTTAAGGTCTCTCTCCTTGTCAGGAGGATCCTGGCCGAACTATGTCTGGCAGGACTGGGATGCGGACGACGAAGAAATTCGTGGCCCGCCCACCACCCACTTAGTAGCCACTATCGATGACTTAACTGACATGCTTGACTTTGACTCCGAAGACATCGACGGTATGGACGACGATGCGGGAGACGAAGATGAACCACTGCCCACAGGGCACTGGACAGCCACCTCATCATATGATATATACATGGTGGACACACCCAAAGAAGGCAATGGCGACGAGACAGCGGAGGATGACCCCTCCAAGAAGCAACCCAAGCGCCGACATCAGCGGCGCTGCTCTAAGTCCCGCCAAAGCAAAAGTGGTGATACCAGCATAGGAGATAATAACACTCCGGATAGTGCCAAAGATAACAATAATCCCCTCCAGCAAGATTTACAGCAGGAGGATGGAGGAGCCAGCCCTCCTGAGAGAGCGGCAGATGGAGAAGCGGAGGATGATAATTACATGCCCCCTCCGAAGACGAGGCAAGCCTCGGCGATGACGAATTCTCCGTGCCAGAGGATCCCGCCGAACAAGAGCGCTTCAAGTGCCGGCTTATAGCCACGGCAAATAGCCTTAAGAAAAAGCAGCAGCAGCTTCAAGCTGATCAAGATCTGCTAGCTGACAGATGGACTGAAGTCCTCGCGTCCGAGGAATATAAACCCGAGCGTCCCTCCAAGAGTTACCCAAAATGCAGGCTGCTACCCCGACTGGAGGAAGAAGCGTATGACGCGGCTGATCGGCCACCTCGTGGCCGCGATAGAGAGGCATTCCAGCCAAAAACTCAGCCTGCACCCCGACGCCATTCAAATAAAAAGGCATGGGGGAATACGCCAGACCTGCGAGATGTATTGGAGGAAAAAGCAAAACATGCAAGATCGATCTATGGATCACGAGGG